>NC_026003.2:566641-693140 GCF_000442705.2 Elaeis guineensis
GCTGAACACCACTGGAGGAGAAACTGTTCTAAATACCTAGAGAGCCTAAAGACCAAAAAGAGTGATAAGCCTTCTGAAGGTATGCTCATAATTGAATCTAATCTTACAATTTTTTCTACTTTTAGATAGATATTAGACTCTGACTTGAGTGCTCATATATGTACCTCAATGTAGGGTCTGATAGAAAGTAGAAGGTTGAGAGAAGGTGATATGATCCTTCGGATCGACAATAGAGGAAAGGTTGCTGCAGAGGTTGTTGGCACTTATCCTCTTCGATTACTATCTGGTATTAGATTAGATTTGAAAGATTATTATTATATTCCTATAGCTAGTCAGAATTTAATTTTTGTATCTATGCTAGCATAGAAAGATTTTGAAATTTATTTCAATAAAGACTTTTGATTTATTTATTTATGAAATAAATTGATTACTCGAGATCTTTTAATTGACAATCTTTATCACTTGCATGTTGATGCGAAAGTGAACCTAAACGAGCAAATAGTGAGTGCCATAGATCAGAAGAGATCCAGAAATAAAATTAATCAGAAGTACTTATGGCACCATAGACTAAGCCATATTGGAGAGGATAGGATAAATATACTGGATAAGATATATGTATCTCATGAAATACAAATCTGAGGTCTTTGAAAAGTTCAATAAATTCAGGCATGAAATAGAAAAGCAGACAGGTAAATCTGTTAAGATTCTTCAATCTGATCGAGGAGGTGAATATCTTAGTCAGAAATTTTTGAGATATCTTAAGGACAACGGTATAGTCTCTCAGTGAATCTCTCTTGGAATACCTCAGCTCAATGGAGTATCCAAAAGGAGGAACAGGATCCTATTGGATATGGTTAGGTCTATGATGAACTTCATTGATCTACCCTTATTTTTTTGACGACATGCCTTGTTAACTGCCATTCACTTGTTGAATATGATTCCATCAAAGTCTGTTCCTACCACACCGTATGAGATATGGTTCGATAAGAAGTCGAGTCTTGGTTATCTTAAGACTTGGAGATGTCTGTCCCATATCAAGAGATAGATGACGGATAAGTTGGAGGATAGATCTATTATAGCTCACTTTATAGGGTATCCAAAAGAATCCATGGGATACTACTTCTACTTTCCACAAGATCACAATGTGATTGTGAGTCGAAACACCATATTCCTAGAAAAATAGTTTATCCAGGATGGCGGCAGTGAAAGGTTAGTGGAGCTCGAAGAGAAAGTCTCTAAAGAATCAAGAGCTATAGATCCTCAGGAACCCATGGTCCATGAGTCAGTAGTTGATGTTTCTCTATCATCTCGTAGATCTAGTAGGATCTTCTGACCTTCTAAAAGATACATGGGTATGCTTACAGAGGAAGTAAAAAAAATATTTCTTATGAGAGATAGGGATCATACTGATAATCTTAATACCTTTGATGAGACGATGTCTGACATTGATTTTGAAAAATTATTAGATGCTATGAAGTCAGAAATTGACTCGATGCACTCAAATCAAGTTTGGACCTTAGTGGATCCATCTGAGGGTATTGTATCCATTGGGTGTAAATAGATTTATAAAAGAAAGATAGGTACCGATGGTAGGGTAGAGACCTATAAAGCTAGACTTGTGGCTAAAGGTTATAGTCAGTGCGAGGGCATTGACTATCAAAAAACTTTCACACCCGTAGCCATGCTGAAATCTATCCACACTCTGCTTGCTATTGCAGTTTACTATGATAATGAAATCTGACAGATGGATGTGAAAACTATTTTTCTGAATGGATATCTTGAGGAAGATATCTATATGGAGCAGTCTATAGATTTCACGTCCAGTGATGGTGATCACAGAGTCTACAAGCTGTAAAGGTCCATATATGGATTAAAGCAATCTTCTCAAAATTAGAACCATCATTTTGATGAGGCAATCAAATCATTTGATTTCATCAAAAATGAAGAAGAATCTTATGTGTACAAGAAGGTTAGTGAGAATGTGATAATATTTCTCATATTGCATGTGGATGATATTCTCCTCATTGAAAATGATATTCCCATGCTGACCACGGTTAAAAGATAGTTGTCCAAGAAATTCTCCATGAATGACCTAGGAAAAGCATCCTATATTCTTGAAATAAAGGTCTATAGGGATAGACCCAAACGGATGCTAGACCTATCACAAAAACTGTACATAAAGAAGGTGCTAAAGAGGTTCGGCATGAAAAACTCTAAGAGAGGTCTCTTACCTCTTAGGTATGGTATTAGTCTTTCCAAGATGATGTGTTTGACCACATTTAAGGAGATTCAGTGCATGAGTAGGATTCCTTATACCTCGATCATAGGGAGCCTTATGTACATCATACTATGTACTCGACCTGATATTATCCTTACTGTGAGTGTGATGAGCATGTATCAGTCGAATCTAGATGAGGAACACTGGATAGCTGTGAAAAATATCTTTAAGTACTTAAGAAGGACTAAGAATTTATTCTTGATCTTTGAAGGTGATTCTGAGTTACAAGTCAAGGGGTACACTGACTCAGACTTCATATCTGATTCTGATGATAGAAAGTCTGCATCAGGATATGTGTTTGTTTACAATAGTGGTACGGTCAGCTGAAAGAGTTTTAAGCAATCCATCATAGCGGATTCGACCACAGAGGCTGAGTATGTCGCTGCTTCAGATGGTGCAAAGAAAGGCTTCTAGTTCAAGAAGTTCATCGTGGAACTTGGGGTTATGACATCGGATGCCATAACACTCTACCACGACAATAATGGAGCCATAACACTTGCTAAGGTGCTGAGATCTCATAAAAAATCTAAGCACATCGAGCGATGGTTTTATATCATACGTGACTACCTCGAAAAGAAACATATCGAAGTACGAAGAGTAGACTCCATAGACAACATGGCAGATCTACTGACTAAGTAGTTGAGCCAACTGAAAATGAATGTCCACCTTGAGAAGATGGGACTTAGATTGTGGCTAATTAGCTTTAGTCCAAGTGAAAGATTGTTAGATGTATGTCCTAGAAGCCAACATGACTGACACATTGTAATAAATCTAGGGCATAATTTTATACTTAATATATTGATATGATCAATAAAAAGATAAGTTCTTTTTTATTTAAGTATGATGTGTCTTTGAATCGTTCATGAAATTAGTTTCGATACATATTCTCAAGGTATTAAGAATTAGAGACATGTATTTAATTCTTAAATACTTTCGATCATAGGATCATCATGAGGATGGTGATTGATCCAGATAGATTGACGCACAAATCACTTTCTTTGAGATAGATGAGTTTCTGATCTACTGTATAGAGATAGGATGACGAGTGCAGATAGTTGTTAGAAAATAACTAGTACTAAGCGTGACCATATAAGAGATCACTTGAATTTTTATTCGATCGTCAGTGATTGTTTCGATGTTGTAGTTATGTGACTGATTCTTTGATTTGAGATGATACTGCTACTTGCAGTGAGATTGCTGGAGTTTGACTGACACATAAATATGAGTCTCAATGAGCTTTTGTAGTAGATGTTGACGATAGTTGGTCCACTATAGGAGTGAAGTACGCATCAAGATAGGATCTACCGATCTTGATAGAGAGGAGTAGTTCTATGAGATTTGAGAGGCTAAGTCTAAAAGTCTGTGACCACAGTAGTGTGATTGATGGAAAGGAGTTTTCATAGAAGTCACAACTGGACTTGATCTAATCGAATCTATCACTGATGATGAGGTTTGACAATTAATCCATGACCTGCCATCAAGTTGGGACTTACGATAGAGAGACTGAATCATACATTAACTACATCTAAAGATTCATTTCAGTTCTATTGGGTTGTCACTACATACTGCTAGGTGTCACTGATAGATTGTGAAAGCTCACTATGATTATTTTGGATCGACAATCCTTGCTGAGTTAGAGTGGAATTGTTTTGACCCATTGAAAAGAGTTTCAATGATACGAGGATAGAGATCATTGTATGTCTCACTACCAGATAGAATTGAACCTATGGGATTATACAACAAAGAGATTAGGCCTGCAAATAAGTAATTGAGCTTATGAAGTGTTAATTGGTTTTAGAAAAATCTATTAGGTTCATGATAACCTTGCTAGCACATGGTTGGATCCAATTTCTCTTTTCGTTGGGATTACTTATTCGATAAGATAATTCTAACTTAATTACTTGCTAATAATCTATATGAATAAGATTCATGAGACTCCAATTGTTGGGTGTCTAAGGTTATGGATCATATAAATTAAGGGTGTAAGTCCCTAATTAATTTTTTTGATAGTTATTCTTGGACGCCACCTTGATTTGATCAAGTTGGGCATGTCCATTGATTAGAGAGCTTTTAGTTCTCCTATAGGGTGTCTCTTGGGTGTATTTTGGGGTGTTTAATTTTGAGTGCAAGGGCTTCAATTATTGGCACCTAAAGAGTCTCCTAAAGTAAATTAGATAACTTAAGTTAATAGGAAATTCATTGCAAGTAGGACTTGTATTATGAGATTGAATAGGATTCAATCCTTGTGTCTATTTTAAGGGACCTCTCCTAAGGTCCCTAGAGCATCCAAACCAGCAACCCCACACGCCAAAAGAGAAGTCCCATGCCCTCTCTTCCTCTCCCTTTCTCTTTCCTTGGGCATCCCATACCCTATTTCTCTTGGGACGCACGTCCCAAGGAGTTTCAGGCCCAAAGGCTGTTGGGTGACTCTTTTTTGCTGGTTTCTAGTATCTGATAGTAGCACATAATAAGAGGAGAAACTCTAAAGAAGAGGAGAAGAAGAAAATCAAGAAAAAAGATTAAGCGTTGATCGCGATCCAGGCTTCATTTAGATTCAGTAGGCTGAATTTTTGGAGAATAAAATTCAAATTAAAGAGGGCTGTTTCAAGCTGATCCTGAATGGATACTCGTAGAGACTGGACATTTGTATAGCTAGGAGAGAACCTCTTCTCTTTCAGATCTAGATTTGAAGAAAAAGATTGCAAGATATGTATGTGATTTGATCACAATCTGAATTTCAGCATATATCAATTTCAGCATATGAAATAGATCCTTGTGGTTTTATATTTTCATGTATGTATAATTCAGATTAAAAGTATTTTAATTTTATTCTCCACTGTGGTGTTTAGAAAATATAGTTTTGAAACACATACACATGCACCAAATCTTGAATTCCAATAAGTACCTCACAGGCACTTCATCTCTGAATGAATATAGCTGTGAGAAGGATGCTTCATTTATGAACATGCATATAGCTAGAAGTACCTCACAGGCACTTCATCTCTAGATGAATATAGCTAGGAGCTCTTTGGAGGCACTCCATTGGACAGAGCACGCCGACAATAGCTACTTAGAACCCAAAGATGAAAGAAGGGAGAGGGAAGAACATTTATTCCTTGAAAGATAGATCATCATTATAAAAATTATAGTAAGGGGGGAATACAAAGAAGAGAAACGATAGTAGCTTTGCTAGTTAATTGCGTCGACGGGTCCAAGCCATACTAAGAGGCCACTGAGGGTCCCCATGCGGGAATCCTCCCACCAGTGAAGGTTGCGGTCCCTTCACCTACCCCTTCAACGACCAAATGGCCATCCCTCTCAGGAGCATGTGTCTCCTAGGTACATTATGAGAGAGGTCTAGATGAATAAATCCTTCGGTTGGATGCCCCATCAGAAATTGTGGAAGAAGCCATCCCATCGAAGAGGAAGGAGGGATGCGCTAAAAGGCCAGAGGCCTCCCTTTCAAGCACGGCAAAGGAGCAACCCCCAGCTACCTTGGATCCGAATCCTCCCTCGATGCAGTAGAGAATTTTTAATACCTCCCATTCCAAGCCAAAGTTTGCATGGTTGGTGGCAACTCAGCTTGAAGAACCAGTTCCCTAACCACAGGATGTCCGCTGCTTGCCAGAGAGAGGGACTGCACCGCCGCACTATGAAGGGTTGCGAGTGGATCTCTATCCTTAGATAATGAAGGGTCCCCCTTTTAAGGAGAGGAAAGTAGGACCCACATCTCGACAACTCCTACCTATTAAAGATGGATGTCAGCCAGGGAAGAACCACGAAAATTGCCTCGATCATCAATTGGAAATCTGAATCCTATTCCCTTACAGTTTTCAAGGCATGTGACAACAAAAGTGTCATGCCCTCAAGATTCTACAAAAGCAGCTTTTCAGAATAAATTCTTTGGAGCCCTCCCATCTCTTATAAAAACCCGTGAGAACCCTATCTCTCATGTCATGATTAGCCATACCTGGAACTTTGGCCCCTGACCACCTCCAATACAAAGTCAAGGAACGTAAAGTTGGGTCTCATTTCCAAAGGAATCAAGGAAATGATACAAGTGAAACATGAGACTTTAACTTAAAGCACTTTATTGATAGGCTTGTTTGATTATAGAAGTCAAGTTGTGAAAAACAAGTGACTAGAAAAAGAGAGAGAGAGAAAATATATTATTCTTTAGTCGACGGAGTCTCAGCACATTGCAAACATGGAGCATCCTCAATAGCCAGACATTTTGAATTGGTGCTACCGACATTAGGTATCTCAAGGAGGCTGGTGTCCACCTTGGAAAAAAGTTGGGAGACCTGAGTTCTGCATTCACCAAAACTAGCTGCGAAGGCCTCTATGGTTGCCTTCCTGGACTGGAAGGTCGTCTCATGCTGAGCGGTAGTAAGCAGAGACTCTAGGCGCTCAACTTTGCTTTCGACGAATCTATCTGCCACTCGCTCCCTGCTAATCTAATCTGAAGCCCCGCCATCTCCAATCTTTCTTTTTTTATGCTCTGAAGGAGGTCTTCGTTGGTCTTCCAAAATGAAGCAAGATCGCACCAAAGCTCGACAATGGTTGACCACTCTTTCCTAAGCCATCGATCAAGGTCATCGATCGTCCCTCGACCTGAATGAAGCTCGCTTTGAAGCTGATTTATCTTGGTGAACAAGCTCCATCTGATTTCGCTGGCCACCTGAAGGAGTCTATCCCACTCTTTGGTTAGCTTGCACTTCTCTGTGACATGCTCTTTTCAAGTCTACTTGGAGAATGCCCTCAAGTGGTCTATTTTAGTCGAAGCCTCATTATATTTCTTCTTCATCCTTAAGAACTTCTGCTTGGCTTCAACCATTTTTTTCTTGGCCTTTGTAATGCCTTTTTCAAGAGCTTTGACTCAAAGCCATCTCGGTAGGACTGTCATCACAGATGAAAGTTTGGCGCAATATTTACATCGGCCAGACTGAGACAAACACACCATAATAACTATAAATCGAAGAAAGAGGTAAAATTTATCTTTTTCATTAATATAAAAGCATTCATTACATCAACCAAAGAATAAAAAGAAAAGATACAAAATTTAAGTATCAACGACCTTGGCCTGAGGACCAGTGGAGGAACTCGGATGGCTTCAGCAAGTTTTGGTGGAAAAGCAACTTCGGCAGCAGTAGGTGCTAGCATGTCTCTAGGCGCTGGATCAGATCGTAGCCATTCTCCAATGAACGTAGGAGTAGGGGCTAGATCTCCTGCTCTTCCTTCTTCTTCTTCTTCCTCTTTCTCCCCTTCTCCTTCATTCAAAAAGGTTAGTGATAGCCTATTTTGCAAGTGCACGAAATCGCTCAAGTAATATAATGATAAATAAGAGATCGTTTCCACGAGGACTGAGTTTAATTACCAAAAATGAATGCTAATTTTACTAATATCTAAACAATCGAAACTGAAGGACAGTGGAAAATAAAATTAACTCTAAAGAACTCAATGAAAGCTGAATCAAAATTCGATTGATAAAGTACTAGGGTATATCTGATTTCACTTGGACCAATTATCAATTCCAGCTATTCCGATTAATAATCCAAATTTAATTATTAATGCAAGGATAAATAATCTTAAATTATTTAATAATCTCTCCCGAGTCTTATTAAATATACTAATTAAAACCTATAATCTATCTTCTAATAGTAAAATAGATTTCAATTAGTTCAATAAGCACAGTGATTATTTTCAAGATCCCACAGGTCAAATCTTCTGCTCCCGCTCCAATTATTATTCCGATGATGTTTGTTATTAACTCCAATTTATAATCTTTCTTTCCAGTATCAATTATAAATCGAAATCAATCAAGTACCAAAGATAATAATACTTAAAAGCATTAAGTGCAAATAACAAACAATTGCATTAACAAAGAAAATTAATACAAGATTCTGGAATTAAAATTAAATCAAAGCTACATCAGGTACCCTAGCTAGAAATTTAGCTTTTCATCATATCAAAATCAAACTCAAGTTTACTTGAATAAAACTTCAAAATCATCCTAACAATGAGTTCTAGAAAATAAATGCAAAGTAAACAAGAGAAAGAATTAAAAACTCTGAAGGAATTGCAGAGCCGAATGAATCCTCTCTTCAAATCTTCCAGATACTCCAAACTCTCCTTGCTTGATCTCTAGCTTTCAAAGATGATTCTCCTCTCCTCCTGCTGGTGTTTTAGGATCCTTAAATAGGGCTAGGGCTAGGGTTAAGATGGTATTTTTCTCATGATTTTATTCTATATATCATTCTTTTTATTTGGTATAGAATCTCTCCTCCTTTGGATAGGCTTTAAGCAACCACCAGCCATCTACTCCTTATGCTGCCCAAATTTTCTGATTTTATTATGATTTTCATAGTAAAAGAAGGAAAGGAGGCATGGTTAATTAGAGAAGAAGAATTTCTTCCTTTCTGGTTCCACAAAATCTGCAAAATAAGGTAAGGTTTCGGCTGTCCAAATCAAGTTTTCCAAGAATTAGTTTCAATTCTTTCTCAGTTTGCTCCTCATGCAGAATTAGTTTGGACTCTGATTTTCTTTCATTTAATTCTTTCCAAGATAGCTCTTTGCCACCCAAAATTAGTTGCCATATCAGATCTTTGTGCCAAGAAACACTAAGAAGAATCTGGGTGTATCGGGTGTTTCTTGTTGTGTCCAACATTGTTACCAACTTCAACCTACTGTAGCCACCTCATCTGGAATCCAAATTTAATTCTGTAAATTATGTTCCTTTCTTGCTTCTCTCAAAATTTTGTAGGATCTAATCTTGCTCAATTTGGGGTCCTGTAGCTTACCTTTTAGGGGTCCTCATACCAAAATATCCAGAATTTAGATTGGTTGACTAGATGGGAGAGATTAACTGCTTGATTTATTTTCTGCATCTCTAATTTCTTTTCTGGCTGATGATGCCAAAAAGGATAAGGTGTGGGGTCCATTGATATCTTGATTTGGTTATTCTACTTTGAGGTGGACTCTGATTTTGATGCAAGACCTGATAACTCTGGATGACAAACCCTGTTGAATCGGACTCAACCAATTTCACTTAATTTGACCTTTAAAATATGGTTAAGTCCAATTAGGTGTGACCTGGCTCAATTACCTGCAATTGACATAAAACATATCAGGTTCTTACATTTATTATTATATCAATTTCATCAAAATCATTAAAACTAATAATAATAATTACTATAAAAATGCAATACATCAGTTAGGTTGAGGTCCGAGAAGCATGCCATGATCTTCATACGACAGTCATCTTGGTCGATGTTGTTGGCCTCCTGATTGAACTCCACCTTCATCTGAAAGAATTCCTCTGACTCTCAGAAAGTTTCGACCACCAGATGCCTGGCCTCAGCAACCTAGCCCTTCGCCTTCTTCTTGACATCAATGACCTTGGCCTGAGGACCAGTGGAGGAACTCGGATGGCTTCAGCAAGTTTTGGTGGAAAAGCAGCTTCGGCAGCAGTAGGTGCTAGCATGTCTCTAGGCGCTGGATCAGATCGTAGCCATTCTCCAATGAACGTTGGAGTAGGGGCTAGATCTCCTGCTCCTCCTTCTTCTTCTTCTTCCTCTTTCTCCCCTTCTCCTTCATTCAAAAAGGTTAGGTTGAGGTCCGAGAAGCATGCCATGATCTTCATACGACAGTCATCTTGGTTGATGTTGTTGGCCTCCTGACCGAACTCCACCTTCATCTGAAAGAATTCCTCTGACTCTCAAAAAGTTTCGACCACCAGATGCCTGGCCTCAGCAACCTAGCCCTTCGCCTTCTTCTTGACCTCCATGGCCTAGGCCTCGACCGCTCATCGCCTCTACCTCAGCCGCCCATCGCCTCTTTTTCTTCGAGATCAAGATAGATTCGACCCTCACCTTAGTAGCTTCGGTCTTGTCCAGAACCTCTTTTAGGTGCCCGTCTTCAGCTTTAGTGTTTTCAACCTTAGATCGAGTTTCGACTATGATGGCCTTTGCAGTCTCCACCTTCTTCTCCACCTTGACGGCCTCCAATTTGATAGTCCATGATGAGTTGGTGAAGGCAACGATGTGATGGCCCAGCTGCATCTAGGAAAGAGAAGAGTCAACCACCGAAGATGAAAAAGGAGAAGAAAAGAGTTAAAAGAGGAAAAAAAAATGGACTCACCCAAACAAAGGAGGTCACAACCTCCCTCTGTTGGTTCTCGATGCTCAGCTCCTCGATCCTATCAAGATCAGCACCAATGAGCATTCCTTCCATTGCACGGTGGGTGACCTTCCAATCTTTGAGGGTCACCTTGGTGGAAAATAAGGATTGGGCATCCCCCCACCCAATGGGTACTTCGATGGAGTTCAGACTAGACTGATTGGCTCGGATTGAGGTCCCCTTAACTCAAGAGGTCGAGAGAGCAGCCAACATCAGAGGACAAGATTGGATCAGGGAGCCGATCTGGCTCCTGCTTGAGGGGAAGAAGTCGGAGGGAGCACCTCTCTGATCAGCTTTGGAGGGCCTAGGCTTCTTCTGAGCCCCAGTAGCTGATGAGAATGCTTTCCTTTTCTTTTGGGCATTCTTCCTCCTTAGCACCTCAAGCTCCTCAAGCCTCATATCTGCAACAAGCCAGAATAGGTTAAAAAGAAGAGTGGGAGAGAAAAAAGAAGGTAAACATCATAAGGTCACTGGACTGATCTCTATGGTCGGTCGGACTGAGACCAACATAGAAGAGAATTCACTTCGATAATAATTTCTTTAAAGTAGGAATCTTGTACTCCCATAAAACCTTGAAGTGTTCAATGTCCTCTCTTTCTAACCTTGGGACCTGAAAAATAGAATCCCTTGGTCGACCCCAACAGAAAAACCTAAGACTTTCAATGGAAGGGTCTAAAACAAACAAAAATCGGCCCTTCCACCTATGAACCAAAGAGGAGGCCTTCTGTTGGATGTATGACCTAAAAAGTTAATTGTTGGCTAATACATTGTATTAATTTCAGAACATATTTTTTATACTTGATCTTAGAAATTAATAAAATTGGCAATTATTTTCATTCTAGAGTAATATATCCTAGAATCATCCAAGGAGTTAATGGTCAATGACACATATTTTTAAAAATTAAAAATTTAAAATATGTGTCATTATAGATTAATTTTTAAATTACTCTCATTTGATGATCATCACAGGAACAGTGATTGATCCAATAAGATTGGTGCACGGATCATTTTTTTTTGGATAGATGGATCTTGAGTCTATAGTATGGAGATACTGGAGTGAGAGTGCAGGTGATTGTTAAAGAATAATAGTACTGAGCATGATCAAGAATAAAAAGTCATTTGGATGCCTACTCACTCATCAGTGACTATCTCGATGCTGTAGTTGTGTGAGTAGTTTTTTGACTTGTGGTACCTCGGCTGCTCACAGTGAGATTACTGTAGTTTGACAATACATAAATATAATCTCTAGCCATTCGAAGTCTTATGGTATTTATTGGCTACAATGGGTTTGCTGAAGGAAGAGTGTACTTATAGGGGATCTATCAGTTTTAGTAGTTGAGGAGTAGCCCTATGTGACTTAAGAAGCTGAATTTTTAAATCTGTGGCCACAGGAGCATAATAATGAAAAAATATTTCTATGAGATTCATGATTGGACTCAAGCTAATTAAATCTGACATATAATGGATGCTTAGGATTTGACGAGTTTTCATGACCTACATTCTGTCGGAACTCTCGATAAAAGAACTTAATCATATGGTAATTATACTTAGGGGTTCAAATTTTTTTATTCTGTTGAGTTGTCACTACATGCTACTAAGTATCATTGGTGGATTGTGAGAACTCACTAGGATTATTTTCAGATCAACAATCTTTGTTGGATTGAGTTGGAATCATTCCAGCCCATCGAAAGGAGTTTTGATGATACTATGATGAAAATCATAGTATGTCTCTCTATCAGACAGAACAGAACTTAAGAGATCACATACAATAGGAGTATGATCTGATCAATAGCTTGGATCATAATCAAATTATCAATTGGATTGATGGTTTGAATTAAGAAACTACTAATTATGCAAGAGTTACATATTTAGTAACTGCTAATTATTAGCGAAAGAACTTAATTGCAAGTATTGCAATGTAATTAGACTTAATTAAATTATGAATCAAGTCTTAATTAATTTAAATCAAATTTAATTTAAATAAATTTAATTTAAGTTTAGTTAGGTTTATTAATCCAAGTTGGACTTGAATTTCAATCTTGATTAGATCAAATTTGATAGTCTTTTTGAATTTGATTCGAATCAGATTCGAATTTGATTCGAATCGGATTCGAATTTGATTCGAATTAAATCTAATTTAAAATCTAAATAAATTAAAAAGCTAAAATCTTTTTTTACTGAGATTCTCTCTCTTGTTTCATATCAAAAAGAGGGAGGGGCACGTGAAGATGCACCCCCATTTTTCTTTGCATGCGTGAAAAGAGAGGGGTGCCAACTATTGGCACCCCACCTCTCTAGGACTCTCTCTCCCTTTTTGACTCTATTTTCTTTTTGAATTTGATTCAAATTAGGAATAGAATTTCATCTTATTAGGAAAAGGGGTATGGAGGTTGTTTTTGTGCGACAAAAATAAAAAGGAATGTGGAGGCGTGCGTGAGAAAGATGAGAGACGCTCTCTCTTGCCACATATCCTTCTCAATGCCACACCTCTCCTCCTTTCTTCCATCTCCACACCCTATTTCTCCTGAGATCAAATCTAGAGAGAGAGAAAAGAGAGAAAGGAAGAGAAGAAAAAGATATTTTTCTTATCTTCTTGGCATCCTATTCAAATTCCGTCAGATCTGTATGAAAGAGTTCGTGCAGCCTTTATCTTCTTCGAGATCTAGTAGAAGAAGATCCAGATTCAAGCCAAGGAGCGAGGCCTATAAGGTGTTAGTACTTCGGTGGCCTCAGTTCTTCAATCAGACTGTCTCTGTATGGATACCAATGGAGGTTAGATGCATGTGCAGCTCCGACAGAAATCCCGAACATTTATCGAATTCGATCCGAGTAAGATCAAAGAAAGGATAGTGATTAAGGTAATCATTCTTCCTTCTCTATTTTAATTTTTAGATCTAAAATATTTACTTTATAGCATATTAAATAATCCCTAGATGATTGTAGGATTAGATCTGAGCATGAATAAAATTAAAATTATTTTAATTTTATTCTTTTGCTGTGTATTTTTATGAGATGAAAAAATATGTATACTAATCACTTAGAAATCCAACAATGGTATCAGAGCCACGACTTTTCTCACATGCATGAAATAAGTTTCAAATCTAATTTTCTTTTAGATCTGAAAGTAAAATTGATGAAAATCAACTTTGTGCTAAAATAAGGTTATCCTGGTATATGCTTTATCCCTTATATTGCAAAGGCTATCCTTGTATAAGATTGATCAGTTTTGAAAATAGTTTTCAAAATAAGTTAATCAATAAACTTTAGATCTAAAAATTGATATATGAGATATGTCATATTCTTTATTAGATCTAAAATTAAAATAATTAAGATTCACATCGGACTGGTATAAGGTTATCCTAGTATAAAGTTTAACCCTTATATTACAAAGGTTGTCCTAGTACAATGCGAATGAAATTTTTGAAAAATATTTTTAAATTATTTTAATCATTAATTTAGATTTGATTTATATATATGTGATATGTGCTTAGTTAGTTTTAGATCTGATTTTTCATATATGTGATATGTGAAGTTAATTTTTAGATCTAAACAACCATATATGTGATATATAACATTAGGTTTAGATTTGAAATTATTTCGAGATCATAAGCCATTAATTCATGCACCTAAATATAATCTAAAAATTATTTTTAGAATCTAATTTTTAAGTTAAGCATGAGGGTATAGGTTGAACAATTAGGTCTAATGATTGAACTATAATTAGGGTCATGGATTCAATCGAGTTAAAATTCATTGTCGATTTTGAGCAGTTGATCGAACCTAATCAATTATTGATTAGGATTAGATCAAAAGGGCTCAAGATTGAGCTTAATTATAGTTGATTGTATCGATTCATATTTTGATATAAATTGATTGACTCAAGATTGAATTGGCTCAGAGGATCAAACCCAAATAACTAAGCTGACCTATTTAATTCTAATTAACCAATTGATGTCTAAGGCAAGTCTTGATCGGTGATTTTTAATTGGAAGCATGCTTACTTAGCCATTTCAATGATGTCTAAGATAAGCATTAGTAGACCCTCCCACCAATCTCATTTACCTGACCAACTTAGTCAATTAAATTTTGAATAAAGTTGCTTAGTCATTTGTTCACCCATGCTGACTAGGATAATCAGACATGTGATGTGCTGAACTAAATCAGATTGGTCAATCATGTGACATGCTGAACTAAATTAGATTAATCAGATATGAGATGTCCTGACCTAAACCAGATAATCAGACATGAGATGTGCTAACCTAAACTAAGTTAGTTATATGTGAGATATGCTGATCATGACCTGAACCTGATTAGTTATTTACATAAGATATATGTGACTATATAGAAAAGACCTAAATCAAAACCTCCTCATAAATATTAAGTCCTAGATCTTCCACCGTTATAGGAGTGCGAGCATTCTACTGGTGTTGATTGTTCTCAGCTGGCTATAGTAGTTCAGTTGCATCGAAAAGATGCAACCATTCTATTAACATGAGATGTTGCTAGGTATTGATGGGGTTAGACCCAATAAATGGGCATAGTGAGGGACCTAATGATAGTTTTACCTATGCATGGAATGGTGGGTCTGACTTAACTATGGATTGGGCCAATAAATAGGCATGTTGAGGTTCCATGACTTAGAGATCAATCACTGCATCATGCTTGAGAAGTATTGGACAATAGTTGTCCACTCATTGATATAGCATAGCCCAATAATCGAGCACAGTGAGATGCGCACATATTGGTGGGATCGCAGTATCTACTAAGAATCCTAGTCACATAGGAGTTTCGCATTTCTATGGGGGAGCGTAAGAGATATGTAAGAATAGTAAAAGTCTAATTTATTTCTTAAAGTCTCTAGAATAAATAGTGATTAAGTATAAATATCTAATTAGAATCATCTTCTCTCTTCAGTTTATAACTCAGCTTCAAATCCCTTAACCCAAATTGTAGGGTTCAACCGATTGATCAAAATAAACTACAATCGACTGGCTTAGGAACTTTAAAATAGTTCTGAATTCAAAAAAGATTAGGGAATGTTTTAGATCAGGATTCTCCTGTGTTACCAAACCATCCAACCGCTGAAATGTTCAATGCTTGATAAATGGATGGATGATGGCAATTTGGTTAGGTGCTATATCTTGGCCTCAAGGCCCAGCATGAGGACATCAAGACTTCAAAACTATAATAATTCATCCATAAGAGTTGTATGGTGAGTAGAGCCAGACTGCACTTGGAAAGTCCATCCATGATCATTATTTGTTAATGATTAAGGATCGAAAAAAATTTGAGAAGCTCAACATGACCATGCATAAGGAGATGCATGTGCATTTGATGCAGCAATTCCTAAGTAGTTCATTTGGTCAGTTTATTGTAAACTACCATATGAACAAGATTGATAACACATTATAGAAATTGCTAAACATATTAGTGATCACTTAGGAGACGTTGAAAAGTTCAAGGAGCTATGTTCTTGCTGTAGAATGGCATCTGATTCTAAGAGAAAGTCTGTTGGAACAAAAGGTCTATGGGAGAATGAGCCAAAGAAGGATCTTCTCGAGGAGTCATGCAAGGAAAAGTATTTCCATCGTAGTGCTGATAGCCACTTAGAGAGAAATTATCCTTCTACCTGGATAGCTTAAAAAAGAAGGGTGACACACCTTGTGAAGGTATGCCAGATCTATTTGTTTGCATACTATATATTCGAACAAATAGTAAGTGTCATAGGATTTGAGAGATCTAGAGATGAAATAATCCATAAGTATAGGTGGTACCTTAGATTAGGTCATTTAGGAGAGAACATGATATACAAACTAAAAAATAGATCGTCTCCTAGGTTTAGTGAATTTTGAGTCATACCCAATTTGTGGATCTTGTCTTCAAGAAAAAATGACTAAACTACTCTTTATGGGACATGAAGAGAGGACCACTGACATACTTATCAAAAAATATATTGATGTGTGTGGCTCATTTGATGTGCAAGTTAGAGATGATAATTTCTACTCTATTACTTTTATCGATGATTATTCACAATATGGGATATAAGTCTGAAATCTTTAAAAAATTCAAGAAATTCTTTTATGAAGTAGAAAATAAATTCGAAAATCTCTTAAGATTCTTTGATTGGATTTAGGAGGTGAATACTTTAGTGAAAATTTTAGAATTATCTCATGCAAATGGCATAGTCTCAAATTGGACTCCTCTAGGTACTAATTGGATATACGTATAGGAGAAATTAGATCCTATTAGATATAGTCTGATCCATAATGAGATTCACTCACTCACTAATTCTTATTTCTTTAGAGACATACTTTAATTTATTGGATAGGATGCTCTCTAAATCCATCCCTACCATACTATATGAGATGTGGCATAGTGAGAAATCAAATCTTGATCATCTCAAGATTTGAGGTTGTTAACTCATATCGAAAGACAACAGGCAGGCAAGTTAGAGGCTAGATCTATAAAAGCTCACTTTATAAGATATCTTAAAAAAATTATTTAGGTACTAATTATACTTTCCAATGAATCATAATGTGATTGTGATCCGTCATATCATATTCTTGAAAAATAGTTTATCCAAAATAAAATAGTTTATCCAAGATGGTGGTAGTGAGAGAAAATTGAGCTCAAAGAGAATGTCTTTGAAGAGCAACGAGCTAAAGATCTGGTTGAACCCATTCAATCTGAGCCAATCAGTATAGGATCTCTTTCACCTTGATCAAGTAAGATTTTTCATCCTCTTAAAAGATACTTAAGATATTCTGATAAAGGAAGTAGAGAAAATATTCCTCATAAAAAATAAAAAGCATGAAGATGATCTCAAAACATATAATGAAGTGATGTTAGACATCAATTCTAAAAAATAAATGAAAGTAATAAAGTCATAGGTTGACTTGATGCATTCCATCCAAGTTTGACCTTAGTAGATCCACTAAAAGGTATAGTACCTATTAGATGCTTAAGGATCTATAAAAGGAAGATAGGTTCGGATGAATAGGTATAGACCTATAAGCGAGGCATATGGCAAGAAATTATAGTCAATGCAAAAGCATTGACTATCTAAAGATTTTTTGTCTGTAACCATGCTAAAATCCATCCGGACATAGCTTGATTTTGTGGCATACCATGATTATGAATCTGATAATAGATATGAAAACTGTCTTCTTGAATGGATATTTTGAACAAGATATCTATATGAGGTAGTCTTTTAGATTTTACTTCTAGTGATGGAGATCACAAGATAAGCAAGATGCAATAGATTGAAACAAGCATCTCAGAGTTGAAATATTCGACATAATCAAATTGTTTGATTTCATCAGAAATAAGAAGGAACCTTATGTATACAAGAGGCTTAGTGGGAGGATGAGATTCTCTTGATTGGAAAAGATATTCTCATACTGATTTTGGTAAAAATATGGTTATCAAATGAATTCTCCAAAAAAAATCTTAGAAATCATCCTATATCTTTGAGATAAAGGTCTGTAGGGACAGATCTGAAAGGATGCTAGGCCTTTCACAGAAAAAAAATATAAAAAAGTACATAAAGGAGATGCTGAAGAGGTTCAGTATGGAAACTTTAAAAGAGAATTTTTATCCCCTAGGTAAGGCATGTATCTCTCCAAAAAGATGTATCCAAACACATCTGAGGAGATTTAGTTCATGAGCTGGATCTTTTATGCTTCGACTATGGGGAGCATCATGAATACCTTGCTATATACTCGACTTGATATAATCTTGCTGAGAGTGTTACGAGCAGATATCAGTCAAATCCAGATGTATGATACTTGATAGTTGTGAAGAATATCTTTAAGTACTTAAAAAGCATTAAGGATTTGTTCTTATTTTTTTGGAGGAGGATTTGAGTAACGAGATTTAAGAATACATAGATTTAGATTTTGCATCTAATACTGATGGTAGGGAGTCTACTTCAGGATGTGTGCAATGTAAAAATTGATAGATTAAAAGAGTTTCAAATAACCAATTATTGTAGGTCCTATGAAAGTTGAGTTAGTCACCATTTTCAAAGATGCTAGATAAGGTCTTCTGGTCCAAATAATTTTGTTATAACTTTTATAAGATGTCATCATAGTGACAATATCAGCACCATAGCCCTTAGTTAATGGAGTCTGGGTCTCACCAAAATACCAAGCACATAGAAAGGTGACTTCAAATAATACACAACTACCTCGACATGAAAGATGTCTAGATGAAGAGAGTAAACCCCACAAATAACATGGTGGATCCACTTAGTAAGCCATTTAGCCAGCTGAAGACTGAAATCTATCTTAAGAAGATGGAACTTAGGTTTGTAGGCAATTGACTTTAAGTCAAGTGAGAGATTGTTGGATGTATGACCTGAAAGTCAATTATTAGCTGATACATTGTATTAATTTCAGGACATATTTTTTATACTTGATCTTAAAAATTAATAAAATGGATAATTATTTTTATTCTAGAGTAATGTGTCTTAGAATCGTCCAAGGAGTTAATGGTCAATGATACATATTTTCAAAAATTAAGAATTTAAGTTATGTATCATTATAGATTAATTCCTAAACTGTTTCTAATCGATGATCATCACAGAGATAGTGATTGATCCGATAAAATTGATGCATGAATTGCTTCTCTTTAGGTAGACGATGTTAGATGTATGCCCTTGAAGCTAGATTGGCTGACACATGTATACACTCTAGGAATATAATTTTATAATTATAATTTTAAAATGAATAAAATTTGAGTTATTTTTTATTTATGTTGTGTTTAAATTATGTCCATGAATCATTCATTGAGTTAATGGGCATAATGACATATACTCTCAAGAGTTAAAAATTTGAAATATGTGTAATTATTAGTTAACTCATAAATTACTCCCGATCATAGGATCATCATGGAGATGGTGTTTGATCCAAATAGATCAGTATACAGATCGCTTTCTTTCATGGATAGATGAGTCTCGAGTCGACAGTATGAAGATACTGGAGTGAGAGTAGGTGCTTGATAGAGATCAAGGATATTGAGCAGGACTAATATAAAAAGTCACTAGGATGGCTGCCCACTCATCGATGACTTACTCAAAGTTGCAGTGGTGTAGATAGTTCTTTGATCTACAGTGCTTCAACTGTTCATAGTGAGATTGCTATAGTTTGACTGCACCATAACTTGATCTCCTAGCTATTCGGAGCCTTAAGATATATATTGGCTATAGTAAGTTTATTTTAGAAATAGAGTATGCATCAAAATAGGATCTGTCGATCCTAATAGATAAGAAGAGGTCCTATGCAGTTCATGAGATAGAGTCTTAAAATCCATGGCCATGGTAGGTGAATGATGGAAAGAAGTTTTTATAAAGTTTCACATAGACTCGAGTCGATTGAATTTGATATATGATGAACAATGGATTTGATGAGTTATCCTTAACCTGCATCTTGTCGAGACTCATGATACAAGCATCAAACTACATAGTAACTGCACCTAGAGGTTTATCATTTAATTCTGCTGGATTGCTATCATACACTACTAGGTGTCATTGATGGATCATGAGACTAATTAAAAATAATTTTGATGATCAATGATTCTTAATTGGTTGAATTAGAAAGAGTTTCAATCATTCGAAAAGAATTTTGATGATGTTGCTGATAGAGATCACAATATATCTCACTATCAGATAAAATTAGATCTATGAGGTCACACAAATAAAATTTTGATCTAGGATTACATAATTGGACTATGTGTAGTCTGACTGGATTAGGATTAATTAAGTCCTAGCTTTGGGTTTAAGGAAGCCATGCTAGCACATGGTTAAACCCATTCTCTCCTACTTGATTTGGATTCCCTATTGGATAGGGCTTAAGCAAATTAGAGTAAGCTCATTTGGACACCAAGAGTTGGAGTCTTAGAAGCCATCCATGTAAGAATTAAAGGATGGGGGTGCTAATAGTTGGTGCCCCATATTTTTTTTCATGAAATACTGAGAGAGAAAAGATGGGATGCTCCTAATGGATAAGATCAAAAGAGGTGCCACTTGTGGATAAGGAAGAGAGATTCATCCTAATTTAAATTTGAAGAGTTTAAGTTTAATTTGAGATGATAAGAATAAGAATAAGGAGGTTTTATCTGAATTTCAATTTGGATTTGAATTTGGATTCAACTTTGAAGTGTTTGAATTCAAATCTAAGAGGATTGAGTCTATAGTGTGAGGATATTAGAGCGAGAATATAGATCATTGTTAGAGAATAATGATACTGAGCATGATCAAAAATGAGAAGTCACTTGAATGTCTACTCACTCATCAGCAACTATCTCAATGCTGTAGTTATGTGAGTAGTTTTTTCGCCTGTGGTGCCTTGACTATTCACAGTAAAATTGCTATAATTTGATAATACATAAACATGGTCCCTAGCCATTTGAGGCCTTATGGTGTTCATTGGCTACAGTAGGTTCATATAGGAATAGGAGTACACTTATATGAGATCCATCGACTTTAATAGTTAAGGAGCAGTCCTATACGATCTAAAAGATTGAGTCCTTAAGTTTGTGGCTCCAATAGTATGATAATAGAAAGAAGTTTTTATGAGATTCATGATTAGACTCAAGATAATTAAGTCTAACAGATGATGGATGCTTAGGATTTGATGAGTTTTCATGACCTACATCCTGTCGGAACTCTCGATAGAAGAACTTGATCACATGATAACTACACCTAGAGATTCATATTTTTATTCTATTAGATTATCACTATATGCTGCTAGACATTACTGATGGATTGTAAGAACTCACTAGGACTGTCTTCGGATCAACGATCCTTATTGAGTTGAGTTGGAATCGTTTCAACCCATCGAAAGGAGTTTCGATGATACTAGAGAGATCACAATATATCTTACTACTAGATAGAATAGAATCTGAGAGATCATACATAAAAAGAGCATGATTTGATCAATAGCTTAGATCATAATCAAATTATCAATTAGATTGATGGTTTGAATTAAGAAATTATTAATTCTGTAAGGGTTACATATTTAGTAACTGCTAATTATTAGCAAAGAAACTTAATTATAAATATTATAATATAATTAGACTTAATTAAATTATGGATCAAGTCTTAATTAATTTAAATCAGATTTAATTTAATTAAATTTGACTTAATTTAAGTCTAATTGAGCTTATTAATCCAAGTAGGACTTAGATTTCAATCCTGATTAGATCAGGTTTGACAGTCTTTTCAAATTTGATTCGAATCAGATTTGAATTTGATTCAAATTAAACTTAATTTGAAATCCAAATAAATTATGTAGTCAAAATCCTTTTCTACTGAGATTCTTTCTCATGTTTCATGTCAGAAAGAGGGAGGGGTGCGTGAAGATGATTAGGAATAGAATCTCATCTTATCAGGAAAAAGGGTGTGGAGGTTGTTTTTGTGTGATAAAAATAAAAAGGAACATGGAGGCATGCATGAGAAAGATAAGAGGCGCTCTCTCTTGTTGCATATCCTTCTCAACGCCACCCCTTTCCTCCTTTCTTCCATCTCCACATCCTATTTGTCCTAAGATCAGATCTAGAGAGAGAAAGAGAAGAAAAATATATTTTTTTTCTTTTCTTGGCATCCTATTCAAATCCTATCAGATCTGCACGAAAGGGTTCGGCAGCCTTTATCTTCTTCGAGATCTAGTAGAAGAAGATCCAGATCCAAGCCAAAGAGCAAGACTTGCAAGGTGCTAACACTCTGATGGCCTCGGTGCTTCGATCAGGTCATCTTTATGTGGATACCAATAGAAGTTGGGCACGTATGTGGCTCCGACAGAAACTTCGGACATCCATCGGATCTGATCCGAGTAAGATCGAAGAAAGGATGGCGATTAAGGTAATCATTCTTCCTTCTCTATTTTAATTTTTAGATCTAAAATATTTATTTCACGACATGTTAAACGATCCCTAGATGATTGTAGGATTAGATCCAAGCATGAATAAAATTAAAATTATTTTAATTTTATCTTTCCATTGTATTATTTTATGAGATGAAAAAATCTACATGCTAATTACCTAGAAATCTAATATCTTTTTTATCAAAGCAAGGACCCCCTTAGGAGGAGAGACATACCACTAGTCTCTAATACGTCTCTTTATGGTATAAAAGGATCCAAAAAGAGGAATGGATGGTTGGACTCCGATCAAGAAGCAAGCGGCAATGAAGTCGATGATAAAGCAGAAAGAGTTCACAATGACAGAGCAAAGGAAAATATTGAAGAAGCAAAAAATTTCTACAATAAAGGGATGAACAGGCAATCTAAGTCCAGCCTAAAATGCTTCTTCATATAGCAAGATCCTACCTGATGGAGGATCACCGATCTTGCTACTGGGCCCTGGGAACTCCAACTCATACGAAGTGGAATCCCATAATAGACCCGTATTAGATTCAATCTCCTGAATCTAATCTAGACTCAATGGTGTCGGGCATGAAAGGCAGTCCACCCTCGCATCCGACACTAGAATCGATGGGATTTCCTCTTGAAGAAGGGGACTTAGAAGACCAACTCTCACTAAAGCTCTCAGATCTAGCCATTAAAGGGTAAAAAGAAGAAGAAGAGAGAGACAGACTAAAAAAACTGACAAAACCAAAAGAAGGGGGAGAAATTGAAAATCGATAGGAGAACGAAGAGACCCACCTATGATGGTGTGGGAGACAAGGATAGTTAACTGGAGGAAGTCATCAGAGGAAGCTACTGGCAACCCAAGGAGATCGGGGAAGATGGCCAAGAGGGGAAATTCTCTAAGAGCTTGGAGAAAGTCTGAAACTTGCTCAAGATGAAAGAGAACACTGGGAGGCAAGAGAAGCCAGAAAGGAGATGCAGCCCCTTTTTATAGGCATAGAAAGGACAATATAGTTCGGATACCAAATCCCTCCAGACCGTCAGATGGCCGACATTAGGCACATCCCTATTAGTTTGCAGAAACTAACAGACGGCTTATTTATGGATAACACTCGAAACAAAGCATGTCATCCTTCGAATCTGCAAAATTGTCCTTCTTTTTTGATCACGATTAACCCCTGACATGACCCTTCCATTCCTCGAAAAGACACGGATGCATCATCTCAGCTGTGATAGGGGCATATCTTCAGCAGTGTCGATCAGCATACTCCCTTCGTCCGAACCCTATCAATTCAAATTTGAGAGTAGGGAGCATGTGTTGTGGGAAAGTATGTCGCTGTTAGATGTATGTCCTAAAAGCCAATATGACAGACACATTGTAACATTCTAGGATATAAATTTATATTTAAAATATTATTTATTAATAAAGTTCATAATTTTATTTTATTCTTGTATAATATGTCCTTAAATCATCCAAATAATTAATAACTTAAAGATATATATTCTCAAGAGTTGAGAATTTGAGATATATATGATTAATTCTTAAATTGATCCTATTGATGGATCATTATGGAGATGGTGATTGATCCAATTAGATCGATGCACGGATCACTTCTTTCAAAGTAGATGAGTCTCGAGTCTATAATATGGAGACACTGAACAAGGATGCAGATGGTTATTGGAGAACATTCATACTAAGCATGACCATACAAGAGATCACATAGATATCTACTCACTCATCAGTGATCTTCTCGATGCTGTAGTAATATGAATATTTCTTTGACCTACGGTGCCTCGATTGCTTACAATAGGATTGCTGTAGTTTGACTACACATAAATATAATCTTTTAGCTATTTGAATTTTTGTAGTGTATGTTGACTATAGTAGATTCATTATAGGAGTAAGGTGTGAATCTAGATAGGATTCATCGATCTTAGTAGATAAGGAGTAGTCCTATGGGATTTGAGAAGCTGAGTTTTTAGGTCTATAGCCACAGCAAGTAATTGATGGAAAGAATTTTCGTGAGATTTATGATTTAGACTCGAGCTAATTGAATCTTGCATATGACGATATTGGATTTGACGAATTTTTTATAACTTCCATCTTATCAAACTCACGATAGAGGAACTGAATCATACAGTAATTACACTTAGGGGTTCTACTTATTTTGTTCTATTAGATTGGCATCATATGTTGTTAGGCGTCATTAGTGGATTGTAAGAACTCACTAGGATCATTCTAGATCGATGATCCTTGATGGGTGTGAGTTGAAATTATTCCAACTCATTAAAAATATTTCGATGATACTATGATGGAGATCATGGTATGTTTTACTACCAGACAGAAGAGAACCTATAGGGTCACACACAATAAAAGTTTGATTAGATCAAATGGTTGGATCATGATCAAATTATCAATATGATTCATAATTTGGATTAATTTATAAAAATTACAAGTAGAGGATCTACTAATAGTTAGCAAAAAGGACCTAATTGCAATTATTGCAATGCAATTTGATGAGATCAAATTAAGGTTCAAATCTTAATTGAATTAAATCTGATTTAATTTGATTAGACTTGATCTAATTAAGTTTAAATGGGTATTTAGATTTCAGATTTGAGTCCTAATTAGATTAAGATTGAATCTAGCTCAAATTCGGCTCGAACCAGGTTCGAATTGGATTTGAGCCAGATTCAATCTAATCTAATTAGGATTCAAATCTGAAATCCAAATGTCCATTTAAACTTAATTAGATCAAGTCTAATCAAATTAATTGATATTTAATTCAATTAGGATTTGAACATTAATTTGATGAATTTGGCTCAAATTCGACTCGAATCGGATTCAAATTGGACTCGAATTGATCCCAAGTCAAGTCGAATTGGATTAAGATGCCAAAATCCCAGATTTGCTGGACTCTCTCTCCTCTCTCATGGTAGAAAGGAGGGGCATGCATGGGGATGCGTGCCCCCTTCTTTGGTGTGCGTGAATGAGAATAATGAGCACCCCTCTTCCCTAATCTTCTCTCTCCTCCAGATAAGGATTGATCTTTATCTAATTTTGAATTTGATTTAAAATTTGGATTATCTTATTTGAGGTGGTTAGAGGTTGTTGGACATCTCTATTTAGCAGGCGTGGAGAGAAGTGGGTAAGATTTTACGTAAAATTTTTTCTATGCTAAAACCATTCTAGCGCCCCTTTGCTTCTGTGCCTCATCCTTCTGATGCCCCAGTGCACCAACAGAGAGAGAGAGAGAGAATCAAAGAGAGAGAAAAGTGAGAAAGATAGAAGGTGTTCTCTCATCTCGAAATTCTTCCTTCTTTCCTCCTATCCTGCACGAAAGGTGTTCGTGCACAGTTTCCTCTTCAGATCATCTTCTCTGATCTTGCGAAGAGTCAAAGAAGGAGATCCAAATCAAAAGAGCAAGATTTGAAAGAGAGCTAGCACCTCAGTGATCTTGGATGCTTTTAATCTACATCAGCTTCATATGGATATCCGTAGAGGCCGGATGTATGTGCGGCTTCACAAGAACCTACAGATATCTTCAGATTCAGATCTTGAAGAAGAAAAATAGCACTACAGGTAGGTGACTCGATCACTGAATTTATTTTTATATTGAAATTAGATGCATGCTTATTTTATTTTTATCATATAAACTAGATCTGTAGGTGTTTAGATTAGATCTATACATGCGTAGATTAAAATTATTTTAATCTAGCCTTCCGCTAGCTGTTCCAAAAATATTTTAAAATCTGTATGCATAAAACACCTAAATCCAACAGTCGCCCATGCCGAAGATACGTGGTAGTGGGGATCTTACTTTGAACCTCTTCGATCCCTACTCTCTAAGGTTACCACCACAGTGTCGAGCAAAGGTAAATGAGTACAATCCTAGTGGTAGATATGTCATCCTAGAACTATAGAAAAAATCATGTCGAAGGAAGTCATTCAATATATAATGAAGCAGTGGACCTCACTTCTAATCCCACCGATCCTCACTCTCTCACTGACCCTTTGGGTGAAGCCTCCGTGATGGTTGGTGGAAGATCCGACCGATCTGGACTTTAGCCGCCCACTCTAGATTCGGCTATTAAGCTTGGCTCTAACTGCCCATCATAGCTCCACCTACAGATCCTTAACCATTGACACCGGGGTGATACCTAGATGCCAGACATTGATCCAAGAGAGGTCTTGAGCTCGACTTCGACTGAAGGATTCCACGTCGATCCTTACTTCTAGTTGCGGGCTATATCCCCTTCAACACTCACTGGCTGCCATATTTGAAAAAGTTAAACCCCATGCCATCACATCAAATTGCATCACCCCATGTGAAGCCATACCACTTCAATGGCTAGCTGCACGCCAAGGAACACCATATCAAATAAAGCCATCCCTTTGAGTGGCTAACTATACGTCAGATAAGATGACGTCCGCCACCAAAATCCAAACCAGAAGAAATCATTATCTGGACTATGCTTGGATAAACCACTCAAATCCCACAGTGGGTCACACTTCACTACAACCTTTGTATTTCACAAATTTGGGCATCATGAGGGGTTGGGCAAAGAGGCCAGAATGGTCTCCATCACCTTCTCTTTGTGGCTCTCGCCTCCTTATAAATAGAGGTAAAAAGAGAACCCCCTAGGTTTGCTCATACGCATGCCTTCTACCCTTCTCATCTCTTTTTTATCTGTTATATTTTTTGACTTGATCATCGGAGGGTTTTCATTGAAACCATTTCGATCAGAGTTAGAAATCTCTCGCAATAACTATATCTTACACTAAAAGGAAATTGGCCTGTTCCTATGACACATCATTTTTTTTTTTGTGAAGAAATTTCTTTCCTTTTTATTTGAAGTACAAGTTTGTATGCCCTCTAAAAATGGTTGTATCGAAACTCTCCCAATTTGGTCAATTCATTGATTCATAAACTATATAAATTGATCTATCTGGTATATGAATTAGCCAAAATTTTATTATCTCTTCCAACCATTTTATTTTATAATTTTCAATCATTAAATACAAAAAAAAATAATAATTGACTTTGCACATTTAGCTAAAATTTCTAAAGAATGGGTATTTTATCCAAGACATTAGATGGGGAAGAAATGTTTGGTATTTGAATTAATTAGACATAAGACTTAGAAAATGCCAAACAACTTTTAAACATAGTTCTGAAGCTGAATAAGCAAAACTAAGATATCTTTCCATAATTCTCCATAGATACAACTAGCATCCAAAATAAAACAAGATAAATCATGACAAAAATATCTTGATTTTCATTTAATGATTAGCTGATACCTTGCACAACTGACATGCGCCGGTTACGTTTTGTTTGAAGAAACAAGTATGCTCTTGTTTTCTGGCCTACTTTATATTAAAGAAAGGACTTTCTAGGTCATTTTAATAATTAAGCATGTATAGCTATAGTGGATTTCTCTGTCTTGGGGAATCTAAGGGAACAATGAGCTATCGACGATCAGCGACCCTACTTTCTATCTTAAAACTTTTGGTGTCGTCCCTATGATTATCGAGGATAACTCTCTTACCTTCAATACCATCTGATCGTATTCTGAAACAACAACATTTAAAGAAATAGACACAAGTAAGAATACTATTTTACTTAGACCTATTTATACCACTAGTTTCTATTTAAGCCTTCTTTCCTCTCTTTTTTTTTCCCCCTCCCTTCATCTCACTGGACAGAAGCATCATTAGCCTAACTTATTATAGAAGTTGAAATTAAACAAAAATAAGAATAACTATAAAATTTTTCTAAAAAAGAATAATTTATGAAATAACTATTGTTCTGATTTTTTTTTTTTTTTTGTTTTTCGGCCTTGATCATGGGCCAAACGCAGCCTCAAAAGGAATCAAAATAGAGTTCCTGTTCTCCCACTTCTCATTATAGGGCTGGACGCAACTCACTACAGCGGTGGCCCGTAGTCATAGTATTATTACACCAACCCCAACCGCGACAATAACAACATTACCGTTGCTAAACAGTGGGGCTGTCACCGCGCCATGTTTAAGTAAAAGCCGGGGAATTGGCCCCCCGACGCCAGTTTCAAAAAAAGCAATAGCCCAGGGGGTTGGGTGGGGGAGAGGGAGAGAGAGAGAGAGAGAGAGAGAGTAGTCGGGTGGGGAGAGAATAAAGCCAATAAAAACATCGGTCTTTATTTAACACGATGGATACAATCAGTTAGATGGATCTCCGCAAGCACCAACACCACCGTCATTTTCCTCCGCATCTCCTCCCCTCCCTTCTCGCCCGATCCCAGCCCCCGTATCAATACGCCATACCGATTTTTATAACCACCGTTACCTCCGCAACGGCTTCTTCTTCTTCTTCTTCCTTAACTACCCTCTCCGGCGCCGCCTTGCGACCGGAATGCCGGTGGAGCGATGAACAATTCTGAGCAGGAGGAGGAGTTTTATGAGTCGCTCGATCGGATTCTCTCGTCATCATGCTCCTCCACCTCCGCCTCCGACGACGACGCCCACCCCTGCCGCCGCCGCCGCCATCTCCCGCGATTTCCGCCGCCATCCTCTGTTTCCCTGGACGTCTGGATCTCCGAGCCCGCCTCCATCGAGGAGCGCCGCCAGCGGCTCTTCCAGCAGCTGGGCCTCGCCGGAGATCCCGCCCTTGCCCGCCGCAAGGCTCCCGCTGCCGACGGCCCCCCCGGCGGGCGAGGACCCGGACAGGGGTCGTCGGGAGATCCATGTCCTGTGACGGCCTCCGTCCCCGCCCCGCTTCTGCTTCCTCCGCCGCCGCCGCCATCGGACGATCTAGATCCGCGGGCTCCGTGGATCCCAGCCATGTATATGATCATCAGCAGCAGTTACATCAGCGGTCTTTGCCGGTCTCCGGAAAGCCACCTCTCGTCGGGAGAACCCGGCCGTCGTCGGTTGGGAATCTCGACGGCGATGAGGATCCGAGGTGCTTGATCAGGAATCTTGACAACGGGAGCGAGTTTGTGGTGAAGGAGTTTCGGGAGGATGGGATGTGGAATAAGCTGAGGGAGGTTGGGACGGCCGGCAGCTCACGATAGAGGAGTTTGAGATGTGCGTCGGCCTCTCTCCCATAGTCCAAGAGTCATGAGGCGGCAAAAGGTGGTGGGCAGCAGCCCACCTGGTGGCGCTGGGTCCACGGGCGGGATGACGTTGAAGAAGAGAGGGAGCTGGCTCAGAAGCATCAAGAACGCTGCGGGCTCCGTGGTGGCTGGATGCCACCACCGTGACCGGCAGAGCAGCAATGACACGGACACATTATCGGAGAAAGGAGAGAGAAGGTGGAGCTCGCACTCTGTCCACCACGGCCCCGAGCGGACCAAGGTCCGGCAGTATGGAAAATCCCACAAGGAGCTCACGGGTCTGTTCATGAGTCAGGAGATTCAAGCCCATAATGGGTCAATCTGGACCATCAAGTTCAGCTTGGATGGGCGATACCTGGCGAGTGCAGGGGAGGACTGTGTCATTCATGTGTGGGAGGTGACCGAGTACGAGAGTAAGGGGGAATTGCTGGAGGATAATGGGAATTGCAACCCTTTTGTTTCTTCGATTATTAACGGATCGCCAGAACCAACATTGTCACTGGCTTGCGTGGAGGGGCACCACTGGGAGAAGAAAAGGAGAGAAAAGGTCCCCGGTATCAGCAAGTCTGTGAGTTCGGACCATCTGATGGTGCCCGATCATTTGTTTGCGCTGTCGGAGAAGCCTGTCTGCTCTTTCAGAGGGCACCAGGATGACGTTCTCAATCTCTCATGGTCGAAATCACAGGTATATCTTGATTTCTCTAACCACATTTGGACATTTAGTTTTATTTGAGGTTCAGGAGCCACGTGATCTTGAATTTTAAGTATCAAAATCGAACATTCGTCTTGGGACATAAGGTTCTCCGTTGGTTATGGTTGCTAAAGAAGCCTGCTGGATGATGATTTGTAGCAAAACAGATAAAACATTGCAAAACCTGATTTACACCGGCAGTCTGCTTATGTCTTCCTATCAGAATGGACAGGATTTCTTTTCCAAGAATAAAATTGTAGGAAAGAGAACATATGTATGATGTAATTTGTGCTATGGATATCTTATTTTCAAGAAAACCGACATTTGTGTCATGGATATGCTGCAAGAAACAGTACAGATGTTGCACTTAGAAGTCGTGTGAATTTAATTAAACAGAATGTACTGAAAGTAGGTTTAAGAATCCTCTGAAGAAAAAGGTTTGAGTATAAATTTTCTCCTTGCCCTTCATCATTATAAGTTCTAATGCTACAAAAAACTTAGAAAGGTCTTTAGAAGTGAAACCTTTCCATTGTCATGCACGCCAGGTTTGATGAAACAAGGAAAATATTCTATCTCATCTTCATGGTGTTCCATGTCTCAAATGTGAAACCCTATCTCTTAGATGGAACGCTTAGGTAATTTGATGGTCTAATGCCACTTTTCCTCTTCTATCTTATCACAGCTTTTTCATCTATAATTTTAATTTACAATATCCCTAATACTTACACCACTTTTTTTGCCTTTTTGACCTCCATAGGTCTTTTCCTACTAAAATTGAAGTAAACTGTAAATTTCCAGGAAACAAAATATTTAGCCTTTTATTTTATAGAACCTTTGTGAAAAATCTTAGGGAATCCACCTTTCTAATGCATGTTCATTCAAATATTAGACCAGACTTAAGTTCTAACAGACCCTAATTTTTAGGTTATTTAGCTGAACCATATCAGACCTGCAAGGAAAGTATTCATTCCCTTTATACATCTAATTGTTCAATGCTTTATGTCTTTGATTTTGCAGCGTTACTTCTTAGGTTTAAAGATCAATATAAAATACCAGATGCCAAACATTCTGCTGAAAATTATAGGGCATAAGTTTGTCTCATTTGTACTGAACTTGGTCTTATTTTCTGACTCTTGTTCATATTGTATTTGCAGCTTTCTTGTAAGGCCATGCATTATTTTATTATTTGAGAAAACCTATTTCTTGGAACCATCTTCAGCTAATTAATTATGAAATCTTATTCCATTTTAGAATTTTGTGGATATTAAATTCTTATCCTTTTTTTTTGTATCATGGACCCAATTAGACTGTTTATTAGTGAATGTAAGGAAAGTTCTTTTTTTTTTCCTTTGACCTTATTTCCTGCTTGCTTTGGCTATGGTTGAGATTGACAATTAGCAGAGTTGAACAGGGCAATCTAAAGTGTCCATGAAAAAGTTAATTTCATCCTCTTGAATAGTTTTATTGATTGGTTATGTACAATTTCTTTCAGGGATGTTATTAAATACTATATTTGTTTCCATTATTAACCAACAACTTGACCTTTAAAGCTTGACCTATTAGAGAGTGGCTCAACAACTCTATGTCAGAATTTGGCCCTCCCCCAATCCAACAGCATGTTCAATGTGGATGATGCATGTGGAGGGTAGATGAGCTGAAGCAATGATGAGATAATAACCGGGTGAACTAAGTAAATATTTGACTTGGAGGAGATTTGAACTGTAGCATTCGGCTCTGATACCATATTAACTAACCACAAGATCCCAAAAGTTTAAACCATTAGCGAATGGATCAATGATGTATATCAGCCTTAACAGTCATTTGGTTATATGTCATGAATTTTTGTGGATTACAGGAATATGCTTTTTGCTACTTCCAATTGCCCTTTGAATGAGAATTTTCTAAGACTTCTGTTATCTATCTTTGTTTATCTCAGTATTGTGCTACTTGCAGTGTTCCTGGTGGATGCTTGATTGAGATAAACATATAAATGGAGCTAGACGTTGGTCATATTACTTGTAGTAGTTGAACCAGTAAATTTTATATTGAATCTATTTGCATTACAGTATCTGCTTTCATCGTCAATGGACAAAACAGTTCGACTATGGCACATGTCTAGCTATTCCTGTTTGAAAACATTCTCACACAGTGACTATGGTAAGTGTATTATGTGCTTTATTGTCTTTCACTGGTCCTTCATATCTTTTAGTTTAGGCTTGCTTAATGCATTGGTGATTCTTTGTTCATATTTCTTGGTGCAGTCACTTGCATCCAGTTCAATCCTGTAGATGACAGATATTTCATTAGTGGATCCCTAGATGAGAAAGTTCGCATATGGAGTATTCCTGATCGTGAAATAGTTGACTGGAATGATTTGCATGAAATGGTCACTGCTGCATGCTATACTCCTGACGGACAGGTTTTTATACATGATATTGTGATTAGTACATTTTATTGTTTCAATTTATGATACATCTCAAACAGCTTGAGCTGATTCTACTGGTTCTCTGTCTCAATGATTTTTATCGGTTGGCTTCTGAAGGGTGCGCTTATTGGTTCACATAAGGGGAGTTGCCACTTGTATGACACATCCGGTGTGAATCAAATAAACTTCTCTTCCCCCTTCCCACCCCCCCAACTCCTCCCCTTCTCTTGTAGTGAGCTTTTTGTTTGTGTCTTATGGTGAGCTATTTGCTGCATCCAATCTGATTGAAGGGCCTGTACATTTATGTTCTGTATCTTTTTTATTGTTCTTCCAGATAATAAACTCATTCAAAAATGTCAAATTGACTTGCAAAACAAGAAAAAGAAATCCAGTCACAAGAAAATCACTGGTTTCCAGGTATCTAGTTGCAAAACACATGAATTATGTTTGTGCTGATTACATTTCAGAGATTTTGAGGTTGTCCATCTTGTGATATGTTTGAGAACATTATACAGCTGGCTTTGCTGATTAGTACTATTGAACAGTTCACCCCAGGGAGGTCCTCAACAGTGCTGATTACATCTGCAGATTCACGAATCCGGGTAATTGATGGTGTTGAATTGGTTCACAAATTCAAAGGTAAAAGCCTATTCTTTCGAAATTATCCTGTCACTATGCAATACATCATTTGCTTGTATATTTGCAGGTTATACAACTTAGCTCTAGTTATATTTATATAGACTAGACTTTCAATTTTCCATTTAAAAGCTGACTGCTTGGGCTGCCTACACTGCCTGCTTAGGTGCCCCATCTAAATGTTTTGCATCATGTTAGAACGTGGATGATGAGATCAATTATAGATCAATACTGGATGGTGCCAAGTTGATACTTAAAATTGATCTACTAATTCTTAGTTGATATGTTTTCTTTCCTTTCACTAAGTAAAGCTACTTTTCAAGATTTCCTTCTAAATTTATTTATTTATTTATAATATATTATTTTTTGGTCATCTTGGCCTCTAGGAACATATCTAGCACCGAGATGCTAGGCAGACCACCTTGGCTGTCCATTTACCACTTACAGCCTTTTAAAACAATGATATCTGTGCAATTTCTAAAAATAGACTCGGAATATAGGTAGCATAATTTACCGGCATTCAAGTGTGAATAATTTCCACTTATCCTTAATCAGGAAAAAAAAGTCCACTTATGAAATTTTTTGAGAGCAGTCTGAATCTTACTCAAGATTATCATCTTCTCCCATATGCTTCAATTTGGAATTCTTGCTGCATCGTGCATCAATTATCAAGCAAGGATAGCACTTTGTAGCTATCTTCTTGCATATGATCCAAGAATCTCTCTAGTATGATCATTGCTTCTATCTGATTTCAAATGTAGCAATATAAAATGTGAGATTCAATTAGAGACGTAAGCATATCTATGATTCTTATTAAAATTTTGTCAAAAGTAGTTCAGCAATTGAAGTGAAATGGCTTGGAAGTCGCTCTTTAAAATGAGCTTTTTAATTTTTATTAATTTAGAAGGACACATGTCTCTCTGATCTAGAGTGAACCATGCAAAGAATGAAAATTATAAGAATTAAAGGAAAAGCACCTTGATAGCCATAATAGCACTTCAAATCTTTTTATAGCAATGCAAATTAAATTTATGCTTGAGCTATTAAGAGTTAGTGGCCTTCATTATCTGTGTAGTTGGTTCCAATAAAGCTCAATCTAGGTTCAATTATGGTATTGTAGGTTAGTTCTTGTCAAGTGAAAGGGGTTGGTCGAATAGATCCAAACTGGATGGTTTAGGGCATGCCGAACCATATTGGCGGCCTATCATGTAAGGTTCCGGCATCAAATTCGGAACACCAAAGGAAAAAGAGAGAGGGGGAGGGAGGGAAGGAGAGGGGAGAGGGAGAGACCCTTCAGAGGCCGTCAAAGGGTCTTTGCGCCCGTTGGAGGACCAATAATGGGGAGGAGAGGGAGAAGGAAGAGAAGGAAAAGAGAGAGAGAGGCGAGGAGGGAAGGAGAGCAGAGAGGGAGAGAGACCCATTGGAGGCCGTCGGAGGCTCACCAAGGAAGCTAGAGGCCAAAATCGGCCGATCAAAATAGAGGCAGAAACCCTTGTTTTTTTTGGGGGGGGGATGATATCAGGTGAAGTTAGCAACACCATTGCCAACTTTACTTGATAACTTCTTTTTCTCTTTTGCCAACCCACAGTGAAGTCGCTTCCTATTGCCGACTATTGATAGATAGCAAAAAAAAAAGCTAAAATTATGAATTCATGATGGAAATAGAGGGCAATTGCCCTGGTTTTGATCAGTGGAAGGCAGACAGGAGGATCTAGGCCTCCATAGGCCTTCGCTAGCATCCCGGCCCTCTCCTTTCCCTTCCCTTCCTCTCCCTCCCTTCTCCTCCCTCTCTCCCCCCACCCTATCTTTGGTTTGGTCCATTCAGACTCCTCGCTTCTCTGGTCATTCGAATGACTCCACGGCCCTTTGGTAGCCACCACTGGCATCTCTGTTGTCTCCCTCCCTCCCCCCTTCTCTCTCTCTCTCTCTCCCCGATTCTCCTTCTTCCCTCGCTTTCTTTGCCATTTTGATTCGGACCTGGTATGAAATGGTATCGAACTATACCGCCAATTGACCGACATGAGGTCCGGTTCTAGCACAACGAACTTTAGTTGAAACAAGTGTTATCTGTTGAATTTGGATTAATAAAAAGGACCTATGAGGATAAGCTTGGTTCACCTTGCTTGTTATATGCACACAATATAGAATAGTGATATGTGGATATCACTACTATTGCCTAAAATTGCTGAATACACAGATAAAGAATCTTTACTATACAAGTAGTAAAAAATGTTGTGTAATACAGTTTTTGGTTTCTTTTAACTTTCTCTAATATTTTTATATTTTTGAGTTTTCTTGATTTCTTTGACTGAAACCTTGAAATTTGGAGCAAAGCTGCCAGACAATCAAAATCTTTAACTGAAACTCCACAAGGTGAGACTAAAGCTGAAATTGGGTTTTTAGACCATTTTTTTAAATTATTGTGGAGTCAAAAACATGACAATTTGCGCCTCAAGGTACCTCAAACCCGGTTGCAAGGAAGAGATCTAGGCATAGAGGCAATAAAGGAACCATCTAGAGTTAGCAAACAAATTCTTAGGGTGATGCCAGAGATATCAATCATCTTAGAATGGAAGCTCAAAGTTATGATTCGTCATCTAGATTGTCTTCTAAACTCCTGTTCCCCCCTCAATAGGGATTCAGATTCTGGTAGATATTGAAAAACTAGAGGAGAGTTTGTAGGAGATCTGAGTATTGATTCAAAGCTAAATCCTCAGAAATGGTTGAAAGTTGAAGAAGCCATCAAAAGGGCTTCCATCGGCAGCGCCATTGCCATCTTCAAGTTGGTTGGAAAATATGATAGGAAGAGAGTTCTGAGGGCTGGAGTTAGGAGGTGAGGACTTGGTGTGATAGTATGTGGAGGTGGATATTAGATGGTCAAGGATTAGAAATAAATTTGGGTTTCTTTATCTTGAACTTGGAAGAAGGAACGAGGGGATCAGTGATTTGGTAAACCCAATTCTCTTGATGCCCTCAGCTAAATTCATCAATAGTATAGCTTCTGTTTATTATTAACTATGTTATATGGATTTGGGTACAAATGTTTGGTGTGATTTCATGTCTATGCATCAAATCCTTTCAATGTATAAAAATTTTGATGTGGAATGGAATACTTTCTTAGTTTCTCTTGTTTCTCTCATTCTCACTTGCTCAATTATTTCATTATTATGGCTGCTCGAATGTTCTTAAATCTTCTTCATTTGTATTTCATGTTTTCTTCTTTTGGATTTTGCTACTTGATAAATGCTTAGAACGGTGGCATAGAAGTTGGACATATTAGGATTTGGATTTTGCAGTTGGTTATTATGAGGACCCATGCAAGCGTGTGTTCAGTCCCATATTAGTTATGCACTAGATAGATCTTGGATATTTATATAGAGCAAAGGAATCCAAATAATACCTTCAGTTAGTTTTTCTGGTTGAGGGCTTGGGTTGTGACAAAATAATATCATAGCGGACCCGACTCATAACCTATGTGGTCTAGGAGACCCTTAGATTGGCGAGGATGTAAGGGCTTAAATGGAAGAGTATGTGAGGATTTGTGCAGATGTATATTTAGTCCCACATCGGTTATGCATGGGATAAACCTGGGTACTTATATAGGCCAACGAACACAAATAATACCTTTTGGCCAGTCTTTTTGGGTAAGGGATTGGGTTGTGACAATTATGTTTATGGATTATTAAGGGGGCAGGGGATGCAAACTGAGAACTAGTGAAATTTAAAAGACGGTATCAATCTTGGATGAGCGGATTTAGAGGAAAGAGAGTTTAGGATTTTGACCTAAGTTGAGGAGTTATGATGCATAATGATGGCATATATAAGTTTAGGGCTCAAACACAAGCTTATGGTGGATTAACAAATATATTTTTGTTAATGACTTATGATGCACATGAGGGTGAGCCTTGGTGCTATGGCAAGGTTGTTCAATTATGAGCTTGGATGTCATGGATTTGAAATATCTAAAGAGCCTCTCCGCATGCAAGGGTAAGGTTGCATGCATTTGACCCTCTCCAAATCCCACAGTGGCAGGAGCTTCATGCATTGGGCTGCCCCTTTTTGTTTTTACCTATGATGCACATGAATAGCTTTTTATTTGGGTAATGTGCAACAAGTAAAACATAAAGTACATACCCGCAGCATCCAGTCTTGTTATTTCAAATAAGGTAAGATGTCTTCTTGTCATTCATGTGAATGCTTATGTATAAGTAAAACATCTTTTTAAAAGGAGAAATTTTGGTTTACAAGTTAATTTTCCTTTTAGAAGGGGATTAAGGCAAAAGAGTTACAATGATGACCATTTTGTTTTCTTGGTTGTTGCTGATGCAATGACCACTTGGAGGAAGCAAAAAAGCAACATTTGATAAAATGAATGGGCCAATTGGGTGGTTTCGCTCATGACTTAATTAATGTGGGTTCTTAACTTGGCTGATCTTGTTGTAATAAATTAAAAGGTTTACATCCTAAGAACTTGCTTAAAGCTTTTTCAGAATATCTGCTTCCTTGTACCTGCTTTTGATTCTGGCAGTTATGAACTATCTCAATATTTTTAAGTTTGATAATCCCAAAATTATGCTAGGAAATTGATTTACAAATGGTTTGACAAATTTGCAAAATGAGTATCTTGAGTAAATGTTAATGCTCAATGAATCAGACAGTTTTTGTGCTTAATCTGAAAAATGTCGTGACTTTGAACTGACAAAATCTTGTTCAAAGGTCTTTTTTTGTTAATTTTGAAAAAGTTATGGAGAAGTGAATATAGTTCTGTTGACTTCCGAGGATTTTATTTCTATCTTCCTAATCTATATCAACTCATAATGTAGTGCATATTTAATCATATGTACAGTTAATGGAAACCATCCTGTTTCCAATGTATGTAGCGTCATCCCATTTAATTTTTGCTTGTTACTGTTTTGGATTTATGTAGCATTTTCAAGTTTCTATTCGGCTTGATATTCAATATGATGGACATCGCAACATTTCCATATGATATCCAAAAGAATGGTTTGATTGTTATTTAGGATGTTATCTTTAATTGATGCATGGCTGTTCTTTTTTAGGTTTCCGCAACAGAAGCAGCCAAATTTCAGCCTGTGTGACTACGAATGGAAAGTATGTGATCTGTGCTAGTGAGGACTCACACGTGTATGTGTGGAACTATGATGATGATTCTCGACCTAGTAGAAGCAAAGCTATTGTCGCAGTCACAGAATCTTATGAGCATTTCCATTGCCGGGATGTGACAGCTGCTGTTCCTTGGCCAAACACCATCATGGGAGGGAAGCTAGGAATGCGATGTAATGGACCGGATGGAGTCTCCAATGCCCATTCCCAGATGCTGGAAGAGGCGGATGGGCACCAGCATTCACCGTTGCCTGCTTATCGGTATATAGATACAAACACCGCTAACTATGGTGACAAGGTTTCTGCTACCTGGCCTGAAGAGCTCATGGCAGCAAGCAAACAACGCCTGCATGGTAGTGGTGAGATTTTCAGTGGGGGCATGCCCGGGCAGAGCAGGGCAGCCTGGGGATTAGTTATTGTGACTGCACATCGCAGGGGTGAAATCAGAACATTTCAGAATTTTGGCTTTTCAGTTCGGGTATAAAGTCCTCCATTGCTGCGAGAAAATTGTTGGGGCTCTTTGCTGGGGATGGATTCAATTGTCCCATACTGCCGCAGTGATGTTCCCAACTTGATGCTGCCGTAATTTTGTGTTATGGTTAGGTGGATATGAGGTGCGGTTTGTAATATTCACAGAGGTTTATTTTGCTGCTCCCTTGATCTTTTGCTGGGTCGATTTGTGAGAGAACCCATCCAGCCATACTTCTCGCTGATTCAGCAGTTACCCACCCTCTTTAATCCCCAAATGTACATTGAACTGAAAGTTAAAGGGATGATGCTGCTGGCTGGTTGGACCTCAAGTGATTCTTTTTGCCATTCTTTTTATAGTTTGTCTTGTTCAGAGTATATACCCCTTGTTGTTCCCACTTCTGTCTTATTAGGTATCAATCTACGAAGAAAAAGTTCAGTCCATAACGAAGTGACAGTGAGGGTGGGGAAATTGTTTACGGCTAGCACCTTACGTGGTTTGGGGAAGGAAGGAAATTGTGTGCAACAGGAGCAATGTGAGAATTTTTTCAGCTATAAAATTCAGGCAATCCATGAAAGCAGGAGTTTTTTTTTTTTAACTAAAAAAAAATTTATCACGCTCCCGACTCGAGATTGTGAGTCGAAGGTCATGGCAACCATCACATACTCATAAGAAATTTTTTCCAAGGCATCTCATCATGATATCTTACATGTAAAGTTAAATAATTTTTCAATTTTTAACAATCAAATCTTAGTTCAAATAACAAATCAAAATTCAGTGTCCAAAAGAAAAATATTTGTCTGACAAAGTCAATCACTTAAAATAAAAGTCTTGCATCAATTCTGAGAAAATCCTAAATCAAATGAGCTAACTCCATCTCTAATCGCTCTCCCAACCGAAATCCCGCATCATGTTAATTTTCTGGATCTGTAAAGAAAAAATATAAAACTCATCATGAGCTAAATAGTCCAGTAAGCAGTGTATACCTTTAACTGAATAAATCAGGCAATAATACTGTACATATCGATTTACTGATAATAACAAAATCAATATGTAAATTCATGAATTCATAATTTAATTCATCACACTATCAGTCATATGTAAAATTTTAATTTATCATAATTTCAACTTATGCTTATCATCTTAAATTCATCAAATTTCTTAAGTTCTTTTTATCAATCATGACTATGACCACATTTTTCTGTAGCAGGATCATAATACCGCATATCTTCTTGCGGTAGGCTGCGAATTATCTGGCAGTAAGTCCTTCGGAACTGTTGGTCTCGCTGGCGGTTTGTCGCTGGTCTCTCTGACGATATATCGCTGGTTTCGCTGGCGATATAAACCTTCAGGACAAATCAATTGCTAACGTATATGCCCCCATTGACAGGGTCCTTTACATAGTCAGGTTGTCAATTCATATCATCTTCCAATTCATATATTATTTCAAAAATAATATAAAAAAGTGATATTCGAGCCAAATTAAATCATATCATTCTTTATGATCGTACATTATCATAATAATTTTCAACAAATAACTTCAATCATAAATAATTTCAATAAATAACTTCAATCATAAATAATTTCAACAATTATTTTCAATCACAATTAATTTCAATAAATATTTTCAATAACAAGCATACCATGAATTTATATAATTCAAAATTTATAATTTATCAGATAAATTCAATAAAAATAAACACTACATACCTCAAAAGAAAATTCAAATTAGAGATCCTAGAAATCTTGAAAATCCTTCTCCGGACCTGGTATGTCAATAATCATATTTTTGATCAAAATTTCATCAAACTAAAAAATATAAAATTTTCTAAAATCCAATGTCCTCATATGGATCGATTAGATGACAATATCCAAGATTTTTGGATTGATCCATGAAAAGTCTTCTTATATTATTATTATTATTATTATTATTATTATTTATTATTATTTATTATTATTATATATATATATTTTTAATTCCATAAATCCTAAAAATTCAAGAGAGAGAGCAGAGAGAGAAAGTCTCTCTCTCTTTCTCTTTCTCTCTCTCTCTCTTTTTTTTCTTTTTTTTTTTTCTTTTCTTTTCTTTTCTCTCGGGCTCCTTCCTGGCCTAAACAGGGGACTGGCAGGTCCCTCCCTTGACCGACCATTCAGACCACGACCGACATGATGAAAACCGACGGCAGAGGGGGGCAACTCTCTCGAGTTCGGAGAGGCAAGGCCGGCGGTCGGCAGTGATAGCCAACGTCGGAAAACTAAAGGGAAGAAGAGACCAAACAGGGGTCTCTTCTCTGACAAAATCCGACAACACCCGTCGCCGGTAGTCTTGCACAGAGGCATGGGAAGAAGGAGAAAGAAGAGAGGAAGAGGAGGAAAGCTTACCTCGACCTCCGATGATCCCGTCGGTGAGAAATTGCAGTGAGCACGAATCAAGGGCCGCGGCTTCAAACGGAGGAATTAGGGAGGAAAAGAGGGGAAAAAGACCGGTGGGGGGTCTCTTAAGAAGGGGGAGGTCTCTTTATAGAGAGCCCTAGGACTCCTGATCGTTCTAGGACTCTTGATCACGGTGGTTTAATTGGAGAAGAAGACTCCTATCGGGAGTCTTCTTCCCGGTTCCCTTGTTCTTGTTTTTTTTTTGTTTTATTTATTTTTTTTTAAATGGGCTTGGGTCTTCTCAATTGGGCTTGGGCTATAACATTCTTCACCCCTAAAAAAAATTTCGTCCTCAAAATTTTTCATATCAGTGGTCTCGAAGAGCTGGAGATATTTTTGCTTGATTTTTTCCTCTAGTTTCCAAGTAGCTTCTCTTTCCGAATGTCGACTCCACTGTACCTTGACATGAGGAATGTTATGATGTCTCAGCACTTGTTCTTTACGGTCCACGATCCGTACAGGATATTCTTCATATGATAACTCCTTTCTAGCTTGCAATAGTTCAAGTTCCACGATGTGACTTGGGTCTGGTAAATATTTCTTTAACATAGAAACATGAAAAATATTATGTACTCCTGCAAGTGAAGGTGGTAAGGCAAGTCTATACACCACCTCACCAATTTTTTTCAAAATCTCAAACGGACCCATATATCTAGGATTCAATTTGCCACGAATGCCAAATCTTGAAATTTCTTTTGAAGGAGATACTTTGAGAAATACATGGTTACCAATTTGAAATTCTAATTTTCATCTCATGTTATCGGCATAACTTTTCTGTCTGCTTTGTGCTGCCCGAAGTCGTTCTTTAATTAATTGGATCTTCTCGATGGCTTGTTGAATAAGTTCGGGACCCAATATTCTTCGCTCACCAATATCATCCCAGTGAATCGATGATCGACATCTTCTACCATATACTTCATAAGGTGCCATACCAATGCTAGCTTGATAACTGTTATTGTAAGCGAACTCAATCAAAGGTAGATGCTCATCCCATGAACTTTTCATATCCAAAATATAAGTTCTCAACATATCTTCTAAGATCTGAATAGTTCTCTCTGACTGACCATTAGTCTGTGGATGAAAAGCTGTACTGAAGTTCAATTTTGTTCCTAATGCCTTGTGTAAGCTCTTTCAAAACTATGATACAAATCTGGTGCCTCGATCCGATACAATGGTCACTGGAATTTCAAGTAGCCTTACAATTTCTTTCATATATAATTTTGCTAGTCTTTCCAAAGTAAATCCAACTCTAATTGGTAGAAAGTGTGCAGACTTTGTCAATCGGTCCACAATCACCCAAGTTGCATCATTTTTACTTGGAGTCTTAGGTAGTCCAGTTACAAAATTCATAGTGATATGTTTCCACTTCCATACTGGAATATCAATAGGTTGAAGTAGTCCCACAGGTCTCTGATGTTCAGCTTTAACTTGTTGACACACCAAACATTAAGCCACAAATTAAGCGATCTCTCTCTTCATATTATTCCACCAGTATATTTTCTTTAAGTCTTTATACATCTTAGTACCTCCCGGATGAACTGTATAACCGGTCTGATGTGCTTCCTGAAGTATTTCATGCTTGAGTACTGAATCATTGGGTATGCAAATTCTGTTTTCGAACCTCAACGAACCATCATCATGTATTTTGAATTCAGATTGAACTCCAGCTTCCACTGAATCCCTTATTTTCATTAGTTATGGATCATCATTCTGGGCAACTATAATTCTTTCAATGAGTGTTGGCTGAATCCTCATGTTGGTTAATCGTACTGTTGAGTCATATATTCGGATGTCTAATTTCAGTTTTCTTATATCCTCCAATAATTGGCTTTGATGTGTGATTAAAACCGCCAAATTTTTCATGGATTTTCTACTAAGGGCATCAGCAACGACATTAGCTTTTTCGGGATGATAATGAATTGTTAAATCATAATCTTTCAACAGTTCTAACCACCTTCTCTGTCTCATGTTTAATTCCTTCTGTGTAAAAATATACTTCAAACTCTTATGATTAGTAAACACTTCACACTGCGCACCGCATAAGTGATGTCTCCAAATTTTTAGGACAAAAATCACTGCAGCTAATTCCAAATCATGTGTCGGATAATTCTGTTCATATGATTTCAATTGTCTTGAGGCGTAGGCCACTACCTTATCATGTTGCATCAATACACAGCTGAGTCCCTTTTTAGATGCATCACTATATATTGTGAATCCTTCATCTCCTGTTGGTATAGTAAGGATAGGGGCTGAAACTAATCATTGTTTTAACTCTTGAAAACTCTGTTCACAATCTTCGGTCCACTCGAATTTAACCCCTTTTTGAGTAAGACGAGTCAAAGGTGCAGCTATGCGGGAGAATCTTTCTACAAATCGTCTGTAATAACCTGCCATTCCCAGAAAGCTTCGAATCTTGGAAATATTTGTAGGTCTGTTTCACTGCATCACAGCTTCCACTTTAGTTGGATCCACAGAAATTTCATCTTTAGACACGATGTGTCCTAAAAAGATTATTTTGTCCAACCAAAATTCATACTTCTTTAATTTGGCATAAAGCTTTTCTTTCCTCAATATTTGCAGTACACACCGTAAATGTTCTTCATGCTCCAATTTGCTTCTTGAATATATTAAGATATCATCAATAAATACAACAACAAACTTATCAAGATAGGATTTGAATATTCTGTTCATTAAATCCATAAAGGCTGCTGGAGCATTGATTAACCCAAATGGCATCACTAGAAATTTATAATGTCCATAACGAGTTCTAAATGCAGTCTTTGGTATGTCCTCTGTTTTGATTTTTAACTGATGATATCCTGAACGAAGATCAATTTTAGAAAAGACTTGTGCACCTTGTAGCTGATCAAATAAATCATCGATTCGAGGTAGAGGATACTTATTTCTGATAGTGTTCTTATTCAACTCTCTATAGTCGATACAAAGCCTCATACTACCATCTTTTTTCTTCACAAATAAGACTGGAACTCCCCAAGAAGATACACTAGGCCTTATAAAACCTTTATCCAACAAATCCTGTAATTGATCTTTTAACTCCTTCAACTCTATAAGAGCCATTCGGTAAGGAGCTTTAGAAATCGGACCGGTGTTGGGTGCCAACTCAATGGTAAATTTAATTTCTCTGTCTGGTGGTAGTCCGGTTAAATCATCAATGAATACATCCAAAAATTCATTTACGATAAAAATATCCTGTAACTTCAATTCATCATGTTCTTTATTCTTTATTGATACTAGGTAACCTCTACATCCCTTTCTTAGCATTTGTCTAGCTTGCACAAATGAAATAATACGTGGAGGGGTGGTTCTGTACTTCCATCAAAATTGAATGTTAATTCTTGCGGTATTTGAAAGTTCACTCTCTTTCCATGACAATCCACAGAGGCATGATAAGTAGCAAGCCAATCCATTCATAGAATGACATCGAAATCATGCATATCTAGGACCACCAAATCTGTCGGTAATTCTCTTTCTCCTATTCTGATACTACATGACTTGCACACATTTTCGGTACTCAAAATACCACCTACTGGTGTCTCAATATATAATTTGGTTTTCATAGGTTCACATACTATATCATGTTGTCTAATAAAAGTAGTGGATATAAAGGAGTGTGTAGCATCAGAATCAAACAAAACTGAAGCATAAATACCAGATACAGAAATAATACCTGTCACCACAGCATTAGAGGCCTGAGCATCCTGTTGTGTGAGTGCATAGATCCTTCCTTGAGTTTTCGGCCTTTGACCTCCATCCTTTATTTGTGTGGGTCTATTCTCATTCTTTTGGGGGCAATATGCAATTTTGTGTCCCTTCTGTACACAGCTAAAATAAGAACCAGTATTCCCTGGGCAATTAGAAGACTCATGCTCTCTTCAGCCACATCTCGAACATCTAGCTGTCTCATTCTCACGATTCTTATCATTTGCTGGCTTCTTTGCTGGACTCTTATTGTTCTGATTTCATCCTTGAGTTCCACCAAATCTATTTCTCTTCTTCTGATTTCATTCTCTCTCTGTATGTGCTTCATTTACTTCCCTCTCAATTATTAGAACTTTATTCACAACTCAGGCATAAGTAGTTAACTCGTAGGGTACAACTTGTTTTCTAATTTTCGTCTTCAGTCCCATTTTAAATTTATGTACTCTGTCTTGCTCAATCTCAACTAATCTTGAAATGAACTTGACTAACTCCATGAATTTAGCTTCATATTCTGCAACGGATCTGTTCCCTATTTCAGATGAATGAACTCCTACTCTTTCTGTATTCTGATACTTTGAGGGAAGTACTTGTCAAAGAATTCATCTTGAAATCTCTCCCAAGTGAGTGGTATCCTATCGTGTTCATATTTTTATTCAAATATACGCCACCAGTTGTATGCCTCGCCTTGTAACAGATATGCTGTGTAACAGATCTTCTCTTCATCGTGGCATTCTTGCACGGCAAATGCCTTCTCCATTTTCATAATCTAGTTATCTGCTTCCAGTGGCTCGATGGTTCCTTTGAAGGCTGGAGGGGCTAGCTTCTTAAACTCTACGATATTGTTTCTCTGCATCAGATGTTCTCCATGTCCAGGTGTCGGTGGAAGATGCTGACGTGGCTGTGCATGTTGTTGTTGAAGTAACTGTTGCTGTGTTTGAACTACTCCGATCAGAGTTTGCATTAGTTGAGTCATGTTCGGCTCCTCCTGTACTGTCGGAGTATTTTTAGTAGGATCAATGATTCCCTCCTGCTGAGATGTGCCACTATTCAATTGGGGAGTGTTATCACCAAGTGAATTTGATGTCCCTCTAACCGCTCCTTGAGTATTCTTCATTCGTCGTGGAGGCATATTGACCTATGACAAATTTAAGCTAATAACTTATTCTTAATAAAGTTATAAACTTACTTGAGACAGGTCAGATCATAATCATCATAACTAACCTCTCAAATTTTCTAATATCTACCCATCACTCGCTCATTCTATTCTACATGTCTTTATCTATCTACTTATGCTCTGATACCATATTAATTGTCACGCCCCCAATCGAGATTGTGAGTCGAAGGTGATGGCAACCGCTACATACTCATAAAAATTTTTTTCATAAGCATGCAAGGCATCTCATCATGATATCTTACACATAAAGTTAAATAATTTTTTAATTTTTAACAATCAAACCTTAGTTCAAATAACAAATCAAAACTCAGTGTCCAAAAAAAAATAATTGTCTGACAAAGTCAACCACTTAAAATAAAAGTCTTGCATCAATTCTGAGAAAATCTTAAATCAAATGAGCTAACTCCATCTCTAATCACTCTCCCAACCGAAATCCCACATCATGCTAATTTTTTGGATCTATAAAGAAAAATATAACACTCATTATGAGCTAAATAGCCCAGTAAGCAGTGTATACCTTTAACTGAATAAATCAGGCAATAATACTGTACATATCGATTTACTGATAATAACAAAATCAATATGTAAATTCATAAATTCATAATTTAATTCATCACACTATCAATCATATATAAAATTTTAATTCATCATAATTTTAACTTATGCTTATCATCTTAAATTCATCAAATTTCTTAAGTTCTTTTTACCAACCATGACTATGATCATATTTTTCCTATGGCAGGATCATAATACCGTGTATCTTCTTGTGGTAGGCTGTGAATCATCTGGTAGCAAGTCCTTCGGAACTGCTGGTCTCGCTGGTGGTTTGTCACTAGTCTCTCTGGCGATATGTCGCTGGTCTCGCTGGTGACATAAACCCTCAGGACAAATCAATTGCCAATGTATATGCCCCCATTGACAGGATTCTTTACATAGTCAGGTTGTCAATTCATATCATCTTCCAATTCATGTATTATTTCAAAAATAATATAAAAAAGTAATATTCGAGCCAAATTAAATCATATCATTCTTTATGATCATACATCATCATAATAATTTTCAACAAATAACTTCAATCATAAATAATTTCAACAAATAACTTCAATCATAAATAATTTCAATAATTATTTTCAATCATAATTAATTTTAATAAATATTTTCAATCACAAGCATACCATGAATTTATATAATTCAGAATTTATAATTTACCAGATAAATTCAATAAAAGTAAATACTACTTACCTCAAAAGAAAATTCAAATTAGAGATCCTAGAAATCTTAAAAATCCTTCTCCAGATCTGGTACATCAATAATCATATTTTTGATCAAAATTTCATCGAATTAAAAAATATAAAATTTTTTAAAATCCAATGTCCTCACATGGATCGACTAGATGACAATATCCAAGATTTTGGATTGATCCATGAAAAGTCTTCTTGTATTTCTTTTATTATTATTATTTTATTATTATTTATTTATTATTATTATTATTTATTATTATTATTTATATATATATATATTTTTAATTCTATAAATCCTAAAATTCCAAGAGAGAGCAGAGAGAGAAAGTCTCTCTCTTTCTCTTTCTCTCTCTCTCTCTCTTTTTTTTTCTTTTTCTTTTTCTCTTTTTCTTCTTTTTCTTTTCTTTTTTTCTTTTCTTTCTTTTCTTTTCTTTTCTCTCGGGCTCCTTCCTGGCCGAAATAGGGGACCGGCAGGTCCCCTCCCTTGACCGACCGTTCAGGCCACGGCTGACATGGCGAAAACCGACGGCAGAGGGGGGCAACTCTCTCGAGTTTGGAGAGACAAGGCTGGCGGTCGGCAGTGATCACCGACGTCGGAAAACCAAAGGGAAGAAGAGACCAAACAGGGGTCCCTTTTCCGACAAAATCTGGCGACACCCATCGTCGGCAGTCGTGCACAGAGGCACGGGAAGAAGGAGAAAGAAGAGAGGAAGAGGAGGAAAGCTTACCTCAGCCTTCGGTGATCCCGCTGGCGAGAAATCGCGGTGAGCACGAATCAAGGGCCGCGGCTTCAATTGGAAGAATTAGGGAGGAAAATAGGGGAAAAAGATCGGTGGGAGGTCTCTTAGGAAAGGGGAGGTCTCTTTATAGAGAGCCCTAGGACTCTTAATCATCCTAGGACTTCTGATCGTCCTAGGACTCCTGATCACGGTGGTTTAATCGGAGAAGAAGATTCTACCGAGAGTCTTCTTTCCGGTTCCTCTGTTCTTATTTTTTTATTTTTTTTTATTTTTTTTAAATAAGTTTGGATCTTCTCAATTGGGTTTGGATTTGGGCTATAACAGAACTATTCTGGTTGCCAGAGCTTACATCATGGATATGTGCAAGGGGCAATGCTGAGAATAAATAAAATAGAATAGGCAAGTGCAAATACGACAGGGAAAGCAGAACGCATCACGAGTTACATTTTTAAACAAAATGCAGAGCAATGAGCTGCAAATCAATTTGCCGCGCATCCGTGTACTGATTGCGCGCCTTTACCATAGCATTCTACCCTCACTTCAGCGAATTGTTTATCCAAGAAATTCTTGAAGCACGTACACCACTTATTGTTATGCGGTTGTAAGACATGTTCCCTCAACCAACCGATCAGGCTCAACTGTATAATAAAAAGGGTGATGACGTCCTGCCTCTCCTCTTCCAGCTGTATCATCGCTTATCCACAGGAGCCATAACCTGCAATACATGCAAGTTGCAACAGAAGTAGATCAGTGAGGACAACTCTGATCAGGTTGTCGACATTGTATTTCAAAATGTCAAATCCATCTGATGGATTATCCTAGCCAAGGTTTTCCTAAATTGAAATACAGCGACTCATTCTTCTCCAACTCTTGGAGTCGTCAATTTCATCTTGATCACACTCCGACTTTACAAGTACTTGACTGTGCCCAGAAGCTCTCCATCACTGAATTAAAAATTCAGTTAGTCCAGTACCAAAGCACAGTGAGTTTCTTGCAAGTCACTGAGGCGATCTCAGGTCTAAGAGACACTTATACCTATATCCCATCAGAGACATTCTCAGCAGCAAAATACTTTGAAGTTGGTCATGTTCAATGATGATGTACCCTTACATCTCACCTGTATACCATACCAATGTCTCCACACTCCTTGGTTAAGAGGACAACCAACCCATATGGCCTATAGCGACCTATGCTCGATAGAAGCTGTCATCCTTATTAACAGCCCATCATTTGGTCGTGAACAGTTTTAAAAACTAATCAATAAATTCTCTCTTTATTGAACCTAAATAGTTCTAAGGACTTTATCACAATAATGAAGTTCATTAAAAAATAAAAATTTATGATGAAAATGCTAAAAATATATTTTATTTATTAACAAATCAATTACAATACAAGGTTGCTCAACCGTCAACAGGTTGACGATTGACTTTTGAGATATATTTTTTAATATTTTAAGGACTAATCATTAAATTCTCTCTTTATCGAACCTAAATAGTCCTAAGGATTTCATCACAATAACGAAGTTCATTAGAAGATGAAAACTTATGATGAAAATGTCAAAAATATATTTTATTTATTAACAAATCAATTACAATACAAGATTGTTCAACCGTCAACAGACTGACGATTGACTTTTAATATATATTTTCCAACATTATAAGTCTGCAATGGATCGACCCGATGCAGGAGGCTTTTATCATGGTGCACTGGTGAGCGTGGGTGAGCGGGCAATGTGGCATGTGATCGAATGGCCACAATATGTGCAAATGGTGATTTTGTTTGATCTGATGGTGGTGGTCACGTGCGATCATGATTGAGTGGTTGAGATGCATGTGGGCATGATAGGGATGCGATCAAAGGGTTCTGGAGTCCTGTTACGAGACTGAGTCCTAACAGGAGCTATGTTAGGACTCTATATGCGACCTAGATGTAGATTTGGGCCTATAAAAGAGGCCTAAGAGGCTGTGGAGTAGAAGATAGAGCAGTTTGGCATGAGCAACTGTGGCAGGGCACCAACAGTAGCGAATAAGGAGCGGCTTGATGTGAACAACAGGCAGACTAGTCGAGAGTGTCGCTGAATGGTTATGGAAAGTGGTCATATGTGTAGGGACAGAAGCTGCAGTATGATGTAATGACTTGGATCACAGGAAGTATCTAGAGACGTCAAGGATCCTACCACTAGCAGGCCTGTGAGTGGATCTCCTTAGGAGATTTTATGAGAGCTTTTGTGAAGGTGAGTGCTTCTTGTTGAGAGAAATTTGTGTATGAGAGTTAAGAGTAGATGTTCTCCTCTTGTATTTATTTTCTTTCTCATAGTAAAGCTTGCATGCCCCGTGGAGGTAGCACTTGGGCTGATCCACATACTTGATTGTATTCATATTTTATCTCTTCTTTCTTCCTACTACAATGAGTGGTATCGGATCTTGTCCTACAAGTTTTCTAACAATTAGGTAGGGTACTAAGCAACTATAATGCTTGCAACTCATCATCTAGCATTATTTTTATAGTAGCCAATTGATTTATTGCATCTTGAAATCTATTCAGATGCTCGACAACTAAATTTTCTCCTTATACTTCATATTTATAAGCTATCTAATCATGAATTCTTTATTCTATGCGATCTTTCATTTATAGAGGCTCTCCAACTTCTTCTATAAACTATGGGCATTAGTCTCTGTTGTAGAGGTGACTCACCGATCGGATCAATCATTTCTATGATGAGCACCCAAAGTGACTTGGTGAAGCCACACCAGATGTAGGCTCGAGACCTTGACCCTTGCTCACTTCAGATTGCTAGCTCGATTGGCCACTTGTGTGAAGCCCATGACAACACCCACAACTAACAACATTAACTCTATGGCTGGCATGCATATTTTTCTCTAAATAAATGGTCAGAATGTGGCCCAATAGCCTAGAGAATTAGGCCTAACAAACCTACAGATTATGACTAACAACCTTTGGGCTCAATCTTTAAATAAAAAAGGTACGAAGGGAACTCCAAGATAAGAAAAGCCGAACTAGGAGGAGGAGGGCACTTTGCACCCCCGTAACCTCTCTCCTCCTTTTTTTTCTACTATTCCCAAAGCTATAATTGACTTAAGCATCGGAAGATCCTCCATCGAAACACCCCCAGTGAACGTGGACTTTCCTTGCATGTTCCTTGAGTACCTCAGATCCCAAGTGGTGCCCGTCTCTAGCCACATCAGCCATCTTTTGGAGCCTTATGATAACAGTTGGTGCTAAAGGAAGGGCCCAACTCTTTTTGAGAGAAAGAGATATGGTATGAATAAGAGCGCAGAACTCCACCGCGTTCTATCGGCAATCCATCCATTATAGCCATAATAGTGCTACCCATATATCCATTACAGTGCAACCTCCGACCATAATAGATCCATCACCGCTTGATGCCTTGGCTCATCAAATCCAAACGCTGATCGAAATTATGCAACAACTCCAACAAGTTATAGAATAATAACAACAGCAAGGAGAGTCAAACCCCTAAGCGGCTCTCTCCTATCACGATCGACGATCTCACTCCATGAGCTCGAGATCCACCTCCCACTGAAACTCCCATTGTTCTCCTACCTTTGTAGCCCATCGATCCACCTGTCGGAGCTTGAGGGAGGAGGCACATTTAAGGTGCTTTTCCTCCACTGGTGATTCAACCCTGATCTATTATGTTATGCCGGCTCAAGAAGAGAATCTGAGACATCGAGTGTTGTCTTGGTGAAGTTCAGAGTGAACCTCACTGGAGCAATGACAGCCTCAGCCTCAATTCCTAACCACCTTTCTCCCAGTCCATTCTAGGCAAACTGATCTCGAGTCAGTTCAACATACCCCAGTTGGAGCCATATGATGGTTCCATGGATCCTATTGATCACCTACAGAGTTATATAACCTTCATGATACTGTAAGATGCCTCGGATGCCCTCTTTTACCTCACCTTCCTAGCCACCCTTAGAAAGTCTACACGGGCATGGTGCTTAGGACTCCAACTTGACTCTATTCATTTTTTTGAGTGGCTCGGTAGGCTTTTCATTATCCACTTTGGCAGTAGCCAAACTCAACCAAGAAATTTTGATAGCCTCTTCTCTTTCCAACAGAAAGAGGGTGAGTTGCTGTGTGACTATGTAGCATGATTCAACACCACCACACTCAAGGTCCACGATCTCAATGAGTCAGTGGCAATGTCGGTGCTCAAGCAAGGGCTGCAAAATGAATGCCTCATCTTCTTCCTCAATAAAAATTTCTTACAGGACTATGCCAACCTACTGGTCTGACTCCAAAAGTACATCTAGGTAGAAGAAGCCTAGGTGGTGTGCAAGTAGATAGAAAGAAAGAAAAACTCTAACAAGAAGAGAGGTCAGAAAGATCCTCGAGTGCCCAGGCCGGAAGGTTGTCTTCCCGACCACTAAAAAGCTATAAGTCTGAAAGCCTATCCCATTGATTCGATAGCTACACCCCTCTATCCATTTTTCAATCCCAAATCTTGATGAAGATTGAAGACCAGAGATATCTATGGTGACCCAAGCCAATCAAGGCCCCTTCAAATAGAAGAAGCAAGAGAAAGTACTACCACTTCCACCATAATCATGGCCATAACATTGAAGAATACCACCAACTTAAGGATGAACTTGAGACCTTGATCTGAAGAGGCTATCTCAGCAAATACATTCGGGAGTAGTAGATCCAAGCCCCAGGTGAGGAAAATAATGGCAACCGACTGACGAGCAGTGTCATCAATGCCATCTCCACCTCCATCGATGATGTGGGGGATAGGAGACCACATTAAAGAAGAATACAAGATAGTGCTCAGGGGGCATCATTTTTTTTCTTTTTTGAGCAAAGTATATTCCTCGTAGTGGTGCCGTCATCATGCTACCGATAATGGTTAGCCATAGTGTAAATACAATATCAATTCATAACAAAAATTTGACTAACATTTTATTTCATAATGCCCATGTGAAAGGATAAAATTGCCAGTCAATTCAAGTGAGGCAAAGATAGAGACGAGGTGAAGTCGAAGGAAACTCGACCCCAACGATAGCACCCCCAAGGCCACCTCAAGAACCTCATAGGACTCATGATGACCCAACAAGGAGCTGATCCCGGACCAACCCAGTGAACCGATTCCTCTGATGGACCCCTCATGTGGAAGAGGCCTTGAATCTCCCAAGGTTCGGAGACTGAAGGTGGCTCAATATCCAAAAAAAGATGAAAAGCCCACTAGGGCTTTCTAGAATCTAGAGGTTGTACCGATGAAGAGACCTGAGGATATCTAAGCCGATGCCTTACCTTGCCAGGTCATATGGCACTCCTTTCCTATGGGTAAGTCGACACGAAGGCCATGACAATAAGTGTTGAAAATTGTGTCTCAAAGTCAATCATCAGTCTATTGACAGTTGAGCTTATTATTATAATTGTATATGAATTATTAAATTAATAAATATTATTTAATTTTTTCATCACTGTGTACATCTTATTTTGAACTCCTGTTATGTGATGAAATCTTTAAGACTATTTGATTCAATATAGGAAGATATATCATTTACTCCTTAAACATTAAGTTCACGATCAAATGATATACTATTATTATGATGATAGCTATATCAAGTATAGATCATTGTATGCTATATATATTGGTTGTCATCTTAACCAAGGAGTATGGAGATACTGGCATGGCATGCAAGTGAGATATAGGAGTATATCTCACAAAATGTGATCAATTGCTGAGTACTCTACTGTCAAGAGTTGCTCACGAAGGATATGGATATAAGTGTCCCTCCGACCTGAGATTACCATGATGACTTGTAAGCAACTCACTATACTTTGATGCTGGACTATCTAAATTTTTAATTCAATGATGAAAGATTTCTGAGCACAATCAAGTACTTGAGAGTCGATGTGTGAGTCAAGATAGAATTGACCCCTTCGAATTAGGAGTTAATGCATCAGTGTGTTTCAATTCAGTAAAACCTCAGTCGGGATAATCTATGTGATGGATTTTAAAAATTAAAATACAATGTGGATGACCATATCAGGATTGATAGTTAAATCTTAGGTCACCGTGAGTATTTGGGTCAAAGAAATGAATTATACAGTAACCATATGTCAATAGATTCTTGAATGATGCTTCACAATCTTTCGATCTATTCGGACATCAGGTATCATTGCTAGATGGTCACTTTGATTGATATAAGAAGATCATTTCTATACTACTGACTTAGGTTTGAATCTATAGGGTCATACTCAAAAAAATTTCTGACTGATCATATGACTGATCGACGATTAAGAATCGTTCTAGGGTAAAATAGTCAATTCAATTGATGATTAACCCTGTACAAAAGTTGTAATAAATCAATTCACTAATTATTGATGAATTATAGAAAGATTGATTAGTAATTAGATTACTAATTAGCTCAATTTAATTAAGCATTAAGATTTGGATCAAATCTAATTGAATTGGATTCAATTTGATTTGATCCGATTAGGTTATGAGATGACCTAATCGTTAAGGATGTTCAATTTCTGATTTGATCAGAACTTAAGTTTGATTAATTTTTGATTAGATTAAAATCTAATTGAAGCTATTTACTATCTAATTAGATTAGGTTTAGTGATCTAATTAGGTCAAACTTAATTTGATTTGGTTAAGAATCCAATTGGATGAGAAAATAATTCGAATTCAAATCTCTTGTGCCTCCTTTCTCTATGCCCTCTTATTCTTCATGCAAAAAAAATTTTTATGTAAATTTTTCTCATGAACAGAAGCTTTTTCATATCCACATCTAATTCTTTTTGAATTAGAATTTGGTTGGTTTAAATTTAACTTTAAATGGGTTTGAATTTGAATAAAAATCTAGAGTCCAAATTGAGTTGGACTCTTCTCTTCACGCCATCACCTTTCTCCATGCATAAAGTATTTTTGCATGAGACTTTTTACACCATTTTGATATTTGTCAATCGCTCTCTAAATTTATAAGATGAAGATAAAGTTTGATTCAAAATTTAATTTAAATTTGATTTGAATTGATGATAAGGATCAACCAATATTTGAAATTGAACCGAAACTATCTTTTCCTTATCGTTATCTTCCATGGGATGCAACCCTTAAGAAGAGATCAGTTTATGTGAGATTAGAAGTAATTTTTGATATGAGAAATATGAGAGTTGGATTATGAAAAGTTGAGAGTAGGTTGGACTTCCGTGCATGAGAAACAGAGGAAGTGTTCTTCCTCTCGAGCATGAGGTGTAGGGTCCAAGGTTTCAACTTTAGATTTTATGAGAAGAAAAATACAAGAGTGAGTCTTATTCAATCTCTCACACCATCACCTTCTTATAAAGCTTCATCTTCTGATCTGAAGAAATCTGAGAGATTCGAAGAAAGGAGCTTGGATCAGCCATCTAAAGCCTTGGACGCGAGCTAGCACTTCCGTGAAGAAAAATTTGATCAGAGCTTCATGTGGACAATCTGTAGAGGTCAGATGACCTATGCGGCTGCTCGACATCAGCAAGAGCTTTATACCATACCTATCAGTAGCAGAGATCATCGACTCATAAAAAGATGATGAGTTTTGAACTTAATCGATGTGATCTAATGGTTAGATCAGATTCAAGACATCGATATGATCGATGCAGTTTTATATTTTATATCAGATTTTATATATAATTTTTTTATATCATAGATACTTAATTGATAATTTAAATCTAATTCAAGATATATTTAGAAGATTAAAATATTTAATTTTTTTATTTTTTACTGTAAAATTTTAAAAATACATGATTTGAACTACTCAAATTTTTTTCAATTGGTATTAGAGTGCGGTTTCTTATGACAATTTTTTTTGTATATAATCTAATATTATATATATTTAAATTTATAATTTAATTTAAATTAGATCTAATATATAATATTTAGATCTAAAATTAATTATAGATCTGATCGTACAAACTGATATAAGGTTGTCCTGCTGTAAGGTTTACCCCTTATAGTGTAAAAGTTATCCTAGTTTATACTAATCTTTATAAAATTTTATTTTAATTATTTAAATTAAATCTAAATAATTAATTTAAAATTTAATAGCATAGTAATCTGATTGGATAAATCCTCATAGCCGTCCAATCATAGAAGAAATCAAGATTTTGCAACTCCATTTACCTATTCGATGGGATCTCCTATGATGTGTAGAGATGCTGCGTAATTTTTTTCATGATAATGAATAATAAAAAAAATTTAAAAATTTATCTTAGATCTAAAATAATGTATATTAGATTTAAAATTAATATTTTAATCATTAAATAATTGATTATAAAAATATTTTATAAAATTAAAAATTATTTTCAAACACCAAACTCGAACCCATGTCAGCCCAAAACTTAATTAAGAATTAAGCGATCTAGATTTTGAGAATCAAAGATCTAAGATATTAATTTCATTATTCATGAGTTAATGGGTTTGCTCGAGTCAAGTCCATTTAACTGGGTTAGACCTAGGGATAGAAATCATTGATAATGGATCATATTAGTAATTGATCAAATCTAATTAAAAGTTAATTATGATTGGATTAATTTTTTTTCTTGATCAATTTCAATAGTTGCAGTTGGTCAAGTCCATATCTTTGATTAGACAATATAGACTTTGATCATAGCTCCATGGTCGAACCCAAGTCTATAAGTTGATCAAATTGAAAATGACTAACCAGTTGGTGTCTAAGGTAAGTATGACAGCTTTGATCGATGATCATTAATTGAGAGCTATTCGTATAGATTGAATTTATGTCGAGTTAATGGCATATTCCTTCCATCGATCTCACTTACCTGGCCAACATGGTGAATCATATTTTGATTAGATCACTTAATGATTGGGGTTGACCGATGCTAACTAGAAAATCAGTATGACTGATTTAGGTGCCCCTAGTTCAACTTGTCTTGAGTCCTCGTTATGACTTGGTGAAGTCAGTGGGAGGATTCATGACTGGTTGGCTGGACCAGCTTATACCTGATCTTCTTTGATCTAACTTGATGAAGTCAATGGAATGATTAAGATTAACTGGTTAAGTCTTTTCTCATCTCTCAATTCAACTAATTAAATCTTCTAAAATTATTAGGTTCTTAAAATGAAATAGTTATAATGATAACTAGATCATAGCCTTCCATTAAGTTGAATGATAATGTATCCAACAATTTAGATGATCATTGGAGGCACCACACGTCTAGTGCTCATCTGGCTGTCAAAATTATCATTTATAGTATATTGATTTAGTTGTGTCTTTCTGATGATGGTCAAGTTGGCCGAGCCACACTTAGGCCTAGTCACTCGTTTATCAGATATACTAAACTCTGGCATATTAATGGTTGGACATAACTAGAACTTTCAATGGAGGCACCACATGCCTGTTGAAGAGATGTCTGGGGCAAAATTGAATGCTAAAAATTATTTGATAAAATAATTAATTAAGAACCTATCCTTGGGGTCACAGGGATTGACCGAGCCACACTTAGACCCATGTGTAGTCCATGTGGATTCTAGTACCCACTAAGGAATTAGTGTAATTCTTTGAATTAAAGGTAGAGACTATCAATTCGAATAAAATAGTGAGAGAACCTTTAGACTAAAATCTATATCTTTAGGCTTAATCAATTCATATACTAATTAGGTTTTGATTTTCTTTTTATAGTTGTGGCCACCACCTTATTGCTCTGATCACTATTAGATAGTGATAAATTGATGGTATCAAATTTTGATAGCCGGTATCGAAAGTTTAAAATAGTTCTAGAGCACGAACAGATTTTATATGTATTGATAGATCCAACACCCAAGGAGCCAGCTCCGAATATGCATAGCATGGTCAAAGACATTTGTCAGAAGTGGCTCAATGATCGAACTATGATTTGTTGTATTATGCTGGTGGCAATGAATATTGAGTTTCGCCATCATTTTGAGAATACTCAGCTATAGAATATGTTGTAAATATTGAACGAGTCCTTTGATACATCCGACGACATTGACAGGCACAAGAAAAGGAGTCGATGAATGTTGTGGGAGGTTCTTCTTCTAGACATTGACCCTTTAAGAAAGAAAAGAAGAACAAAAAAAGGGTACAAAATGCTGGGGCACCCAAACCCAGTCAGACCAAAAAACCCAAGTCCGATCAAAATCAGACGAAATGCTTCTACTGCAAGAAGTAAGAGCATTGAAAAAAGAATTATCCTCAGTACATTGCCTCCTTGGATCCGAACAGGTCAAGAAAGAAGCAAGTTATTACTAGATAAGATAATTATATGATAACACCTTATAATTTTTCAATTTGTGATTCTACTACTTGGGTATTAGATACCCGAAGCCCTTTAAATTTTATAATTTGTTACAGGGTCTGTAGGTTAGTAGGAGATTTGAAGAAGATGAAAGGTTCCTTAATGTTGGAGATGGAAGATCAATTTCAGTTCTAGCGTTAGGGACTATTAAGCTTGTATTCAAGTCGAATATAATTGTTCTTAGTGAATGTCACTTTTGCCCTTCATTTTTATTGAACATTATTTCTGTAGGCCTCTTAACCATGTATGATTATGAAATTTTAATAAAAAAAATAATTTTAATATCATTATGAATGGTGCTAATGTGATGAATGGACAGTTGAACAATGGTATTTATATATTGTCATAACCTGTTAATATAATGTACATATTCAGCAAACATCCTAGAATTAGTGATGTCTTTGAATTTACCTTTGGCACTGTAGGTTAGGTCATATTAATAAGAACAGAATAAATAAGTTGATATAAGAGAAAATCCTTGAAGTCAGTGATTATGAATTATTTCTAACATGTGAGTCCTGTCTTCTTGAAAAAATAATCAAGTCACCTTTTACTGAAAAAGATGAGCGAGCCAGTGAAGTTCTAGGTCTGATACATACTAATGTATGTGGGTCGATGAACACTAGTATCAGAGATGGATATTATTATTTTATTATATTTACAGATGATCTATCGAGGTACAGGTATGTCTACTTAATCATACATAAGTCAGAATCATTTGAAATATTCAAATGATTTCATAATGAAGTAGAAAAATAAACTGAGAAGAGTATTAAAACTCTTCAATCCGATCGAGGAGGAGAATACCTCTCCAGTGAATTTCTGACATACTTAGAAAAGAATGAGATTCTCTCACAATAGACCTCTCCTGGAACACCATAGCATAATGGTGTATCGAAAAGGAGGAATCGAACCCTATTAGACATAGTTTGGTCCATAATGAGCTTTGCAAGTCTGTTGATCTCTTTTTGAGGATATGCACTCGAGTCGACTTATTATATTTTAAATAAAGTTTTAAGTAAGTTCGTAAATAAAACACCACATGAGATGTGGACAAGGCATAAGCTATCACTCTCTCACCTTAGAATTTGAAGATGTCCGGCTTATGTCAAATGTTTGAAAGCTGACAAGCTTGAACCTAGGTCTAACAAGTGTCTATTTGTAAGATACCCAAAAAAGATCAAGAGATATTACTTCTACCTTACTAACGAACAGAAAGTGTTTGTCAGCAATAGGGCAGTCTTTCTAGAAAAAAAGTTCTTTGAAGAAGGAACTAATGCCTCAAAGATTAAACTTGATGAAGTTTGATTGATAGAAAAATAGACACAATCTAGTAAACCCATAGAGTTGGACTTGATTAGATCAAATCCAAAATCTATTGTAGAAACATCTTTAAAGAGATCTGATAGAGTACCGCATCAATCAGATAGATACTATAGTTTCTTAATCCGGGATGGTGATCCAGTTAAACTTGATGAGAACAATGAGGATCCGATCACCTATATGGATGCGATACAGAGGTCTGACTCCAATAAGTGGTTGGAAGCCATGAAATTTGAAATAAAGTCCATGAAGGTCAATAATGTATGGACATTGATTAACCCACCTGAAGGGATAAAATCCATAGGGTGTAAGTGGATCTTCAAATGGAAGAGGGGTGCAGACGAGAAGGTGGAGACCTATAAAATCCATCTGGTTGCTAAGAGTTACTGTCAGCATTATGGTATTGAATATGACGAGATATTTTCTCCTGTGATAATGCTCAAGTCCATTCAGACTATGCTTGCGATAGCAGTACATCTAGATGATGAAATCTGACAAATGGCTGTGAAAACAGCCTTCCTAAATGGAGAGTTGGAAAAAAAGGTGTATATGATACAACCTGAAAGTTTCATATCCACAAATGAGTCTAAGGTGTGCAAGCTTTAGAGGTCCATTTATAGACTTAAGCAGGCATCTCAAAGTTGGAACATACATTTTGATAAAGTGATCAGAATATATGGCTTCATTAAGAATAGAGAAGAACCATGCATATACAGGTGGGTTAATAACTCGATGATAGTATTTCTTATTTTATATGTGGATGATATTCTCTTAATCGTGAATAATATCCCTGCATTACAAGGAATAAAAGTTTAGTTGTCATTACAGTTCTCCATGAAGGACTTAGGAGAAGCATCCTTCATCCTTGGGATGAAGATCTATAGAGATAGATCTAAGAGGTTGTTTGGATTATCTCAATCGATGTACATCGATATTGTACTGAAAAGGTTCAGTATGAAAAATTTCAAGAAAGGCTATCTTTCGATAGGCCAAAGAATTTCTATCTCGACGAGTGATTGTCTGACAACTCCTCAAGAGAGAGAGCATATGAGTAGAATTCTATATGCTTCGACAGTAGGATCTATTATGTACGCTATGATATGTATGCGACTGGATGTGGCATACTCACTAGGGATAGTGAGCAGATATCAGTCCGATCCAAGTGAGAACCATTGGAAGATCGTAAAGATCATCCTTAAGTATTTGAGAAATACTAAAGATTAGTAGCTTATCTATAGAGAATTCGACTTAAAACTTATGGGATTTACAGACTTTAATTTTCAATCGGATAATGACGATAGCAAGAGCATGTCAGAATATATTTATACCTTGAATGATGGAATAATCTGTTGGAAGAGTTCTAAACAACACACTGTGGCCGACTTTACTTGCGAGATGAAATATATCACAGCATCCAATGCTGCGAAGTAAGCTATGTGGTTGTAAAAATTCATCAACGAGCTCAGAATGGCATCCTCCCTTGATGGCTCCGTCTTGTTGTACTGCAACAGCACTGACGTCATTGCTCAAGCGAAGAAATCGAAGTCACATCAATGGACCAAGCACATTCTGCACCACTACCATCTGGTCTGGGAGATCGTGGATCGAGATGACATCGAGCTTCAGAAGATCGATGGAAAGGAGAACCTGGCCACCAATTTACTAATGCCCTCGGTGTCAAAGAGTTCGAAGACTATAAATCAAAGATGGGTATATGATACTGTACCGATTGACTTTAGTCCAAGTGAAAGTTGTTAGAAATTATATTCCAAAGTCAATCATCAGCCTATTGATAGTTGAGCATATTATTATAATTATATATAAATTATTAAATTAATAAATATTATTTAATTTTTTTATCGCTATGTACATCTTATTTTGAACTCCTGTTATGTGATGAAGTCTTTAGGACTATTTGATTCGATATAGGAGGATATATCATTTAGTCCTTAAATCTTAAGTTCACGATCAAATGATATACTATTATTAGGATGATAGCTATATCAAATATAGATCGTTGTGTGCCATATACGTTGGTTGCCCTCTTAACTAAGGAGTGTGAAGATACTAACATGGCATGCAAGTGAGATGTAGGAGTATATCTCACTGAACGTGACCAACTGCTGAGCACTCTGCTGTCAAGAGTTACTCACAAAGGATATGGGTATAAGTGTCCCTCTGATTTGAGATCACCACGATAACTTACAAGCAACTCACTGTACTTTGATGTCAGACTACCCGAGTTTCTAATTCAGTAATGAAAGATTTCTGAGCACAGTCAAGTACTTGAGAAGTCGATGTATGATTCAAGATGGAATTGACCCCTCTGAATAAGTAGGAGTTAATGTATCAGTGTGTTTCAATTTAGTAAAATCTCGATTGAGATAATCCATGTGATGAATTTTAAAAATTAAAATATAATGTGGATGACCATATCAGGGTTTCCAGTTAAACTCTAGGTCACCTTGAGCATTTGGGTCAAAAAGATGAATTATACGGTAACCATATGTCAATAGATTCTTGAATGATGCTTCGCAATCTTTTGAGCTATCCGGACGTCGGGTATCATTGCTAGATAGTCACTTTGATTGGTATAGAAAGATTGTTCCTATACTATCGGCTTAGATTTGAACCTATGGGGTCACACTCAAAAGAAGCTTATGACTGATTATATGGCTGATCGATAATTAAGAATCATTCTAGGATAAAATAATTAATTTGATTGATAATTAACCATGTGCAAAAATTATAATAAATCAATTCATTAATTATTGATAAATTATAGGAGAATTGATTAGTAATTAGATTAATAATTAGCTTAATTTGATTGAGTATTGAGATTTGGATCAAATCTAATTGAATTGGATTCAATTTGATTTGACCCGATTAGGTTATGAGATGACCTAATCGCTAAGGATGTTCATTTTCTAATTTGATTAGAACATGAGCTTGATTAATTTTTTATTTGATTAAAATTTAATCAAAACTATTTACTATCTAATTATATTAGGTTTAGTGATCTAATTGGATCTAACCTAATTTGATTGGGTTAAGAATCCAATTGAATGAGAAAATAATTTGAATTCAAATCCCTTGCGCCTCCTTTCTCTGCACCCTCTTATTCTTCACGTGAGAAAAATTTTTTATGTGAATTTTCCTCATGCCTAGAAGCTTTTTAATATCTACATTTGATTCCTTTGGAATTATAAATTGGTTGGTTTAAAATTGAGTTCAAATGGGTTAGAATTTGAATGAAAACTTAGAGTCCAAATTGAGTTAGACTTTTCTCTTCATGCTATCACCTTTCACCACACATAAAGTATTTTTGCATGAGATTTTTTATACCATTCTGATGTTGGTCAACCCCTCTTTGAGTTTATAAGATGAGAATAAAGTTTGGTTCAAAATTTAATTTAAATTTAATTTGAATTGGTGATAAGGATCAACCAACGTTTAAAATTGAACCGAAACTACTTTTTCCTTATCCTTATCTTTCATGGGATGCCACCCTTAAGAAGAGATCACTTTTGTGTGAGATTAGAAGTAATTTTTGAAAAAAATTGAGAGTTAGGGCATGAAAAGTTGAGAGTGGGTTGGGCTTCCGTGCGTGAGAAACAGAGGAAGTGTTCTTCTTCTCGGGTGTGAGGTGTAGGGTCTAGGGTTTCAACTCTACATTTTGTGAGAAGAAAAATATAAGAGTGAGTCTTATTCAATCTCCTACACTACCACCTCCTTGTAAAGCTTTATCTTCTAATCCAGAGGAGTCTGTGAGATCCAAAGAAAGAGCTTGGATCAACCATCTAAAACCTTCGACGCGAGCTAGCACTCTCGTGAAGGAAGATCCGATCAGGGCTTTGAGTGGTGATCTGTAGATGTCGGATGATCTGTATGGCTGCTCGACATCAGCAAAAACTTCATACCATATCTACTAGCAGTAGAGATCATCGACCTATGAAAAGATGATGAGTTCTAAACTCAACCGATGTGATCTAATGGTTAGATCAGATTCAGGATATCGATGTGATTGATGCAGTTTTTTATTTTATATCAGATTTTATATATAAATTTTTAATATCATAGATCCTTAATTGATAGTTTAGATCTGATCCAAAGTATGTTTAGAAGATTAAAATATTTAATCTTTTATTTTTTACTGTAAAATTTTAAAAATACATGCTTTGAATTATCCATTTTTTCTTCAATAAGGATGAAAGAGCTAACCTCCGAAGACCCCACATGACCCATTGAAGCCAATATGAGCTAACCCTTTGGGGACCTTACGTGGTCCACTAAAGTTGATAGGGGCTAACCCTCCAAGAACCTCATACAACCCACTAAAGTCGATAGGGGCTAATCCTTCAGAGACCCCACATGGCCCACTAAAGTCAATAGGAGCTAACTGTCTGGAGATCCCACACGATCCATTAAAGTCGATAGAGGCTAATCTTCTAAAGACCCCACATGGCCCATTGAAGCTAATAGAGACTGTTGCTACTTAAATCGGTCAGAGTTGGAAGACAGACACCTGAAAACCTTGAGCGGAGATGCTAGTGCTAAGTCACCTACAAAACAAGTCCCAAGTCGGAGGTTGTGGTTCCAACGAGGATCCTCCAATGCTCAAGTCAAAAAAGTAGAGAACAAAAAAGTAGCAATGGATTCTTTAAGAGAGATTCGATTGGACTTACCTAAGTCCTCGAGGCTCTAGTTATTTATATAGAAAGATACCGGACAGCTGGGTTGTTAGCTGTGAGATTGCACGATCCCAAAATTATCGAACCGTTGGACATGTCAAATTGGACAAGATAATTCAACCCTTAATCGCTCTCATGAAGTGAGAAGATCATTGCTGGTAGCATACTGAGTGGAGGATTTGAATATCCCTTTTGAATAACCTCAAAGATTATGCTTGATCTTTTGGCCTTATTGAAAGAGTGGTGTCACCTCATGGCAGATGAGAGTTCCATCTATTAATTGTATAGGTTGTCAATCAAGAGAGATTTTAGCCTTCATGTGCTCTTCATGTGGAGATATTTATTGCTTTTGGCCTTAGCTCATATCAACATAGATGCTTAGGATACCTTGTATCAGTATAGAGGAGCTCATATTAGGGTCAGCTCAGCTCATATCAGGATCAACTCAGCTCATATGAAGGTAGCTCTTCACAGCATGCCTCTTCACAGCATAGTTATAGCCTATAGAGCTATAAATTCGAGGCATCCATGATACCACCGTAACATATCTCCTTACTCCTGAGTCTGAGAATTAGATGAAAGAGTATTATTGACATGATGCCTCAGACCTAGGGATGTCCAATACGGATGATAGAAGCAGTTAAGAAAATGATCCTAAATTTTGAGTCGATCATAGGCCATTTGGAGCTAGGGCCAATGAAGGGTCGTTGATAGTTGAGTTGAGGGTCTTTTTGATTAGCCTTTGTTTGTCCAGAGTTTGGCCTGGATGAAGGTGACAGACTACTCGAAAGAAGAAGCTCGATGGATTCAGAGGAATACTTGATGGATGGCCCAGAGGAAGAACTTCGACGGATCCAGATAGAGATCGATGGGCTTCTGAAGGTCCCATGGGTTGTCCTCAGAAAGAGATCGGCTCAGAGGAGATTCAATGAGCAGGCCCGAATAGAGATTGATGGGTTACCGAAGGTCCTGTGGGTTATCCTCCGCTTCTCGTATGACTCAAACTCTGCAGGGATCTGATAAGTTAGCCCCACCTCAAAGTCATCAAGATCTTCTTGAGGGTCTGGTAAGTTAACCCTCCGGAGGTTCCCTCAAGAGTCTCCCTTCACTTCTCATGTGACTCTGGCTCTGCAGAGGTTTGGTAAGTTAGTCCCACCTCGAAGTCATGGAGGTTTTCTCGAGGGTCTGGTAAGTTAGCACTCTGGAGATTCTCTCAAGGGTCTCCCTCTGCTTCTCATGCGACTCAGGCTCTGTAGGAGTCTAGTAAGTTAGCCTTCAAAAGTGGTGTTGTGTGCCTACGACGATCTTATACTTACGGCATCTAATACTTCTCGTCTTTGTGTGAGAGGCAGTGTGTGCCAACGATGAGCTTGTACCAATAGCATCTTGCACTCTTGACAGTATTCTAAGGGTCTGATTCTGAGGCTCTGATTAGTTATCCCTCTAAAGATTTTCTAAGGATCTCCCTCCGCTTCTCATACGACTCAGGCTCTACAAGGATCTGATAAGTTAACCCCACCTCAAAGTCATCGAGGTCTTCTCGAGGGTTTGGTAACTTAACCTTCTAGAGGTTTCTTAAGGGTCTTCCTCCACTTCTCGTATGACTCGAGCTTTGCTGGGGTCTGGTAAGTTGGCCTCGCTTCAGAATCATCGAGGTCTTCTCGAGGATCTAATAAGTTAGCCCTCTAAAGGTTTCCTAAGGATCTCCCTCCATTTCTCACATGACTTGGGCTTTGCTGGGATCTGGTAAGTTAACCCTACCTCAGAGTCATCGAGATCTTCTCGAGGTTCTGGTAAGTTAGCCCTCTAAAGATTTCCTAAGGGTCTCCCTCCGCTTCTCACATGACTCGGACTTTGCTGGGGTCTGGTAAGTTAGTCCCACCTCAAAGTCATCGAGGTCTTCTTGAGGGTCTGATAAGTTATCCCTCATATTAGTTGATCGTAGTTATAATTCAGGGTCATGAGTAGAAGGAGGAAGCAACTCTTGAAGAACTCGAGTGCCAATCATGAATTGATGGCCCTGCAAATTTTATTTTCATGAAAAGTAGTTACATCATTGATAATATATACTGAGGTTCACCAAGTTTCATGGTCTAAAAATTAGAGTCCCATCAAGCTGCTTTAGCCTATAAGTTCCTGCGCATGCCACTTCATCCACTTGGTTGGGCAATAGCCTTCCTTCTAGCGCCTGCTTGGTAGGTTGTGAGACTTTGGCTCACTGCAGCATTAGATCATCAGATCAAAGTTGATCATCAGGTAACAAGATCCGTATTTTTCTACAAAAGATTAATTAGTCAGTATTTGATTATCTCATCTAGATGTGAGCTGATTTTCATCATTCAACTCAGATTTCAGACGACCTCCTATTGAAAATTATGTCCTAAAGCCAATCATTTGACGATTGTGCTAATTATAAATATATATGAATTAATCAATAATAAAAATTATTTAATCTTTTTCATTACAAGGTTACATCTTCAAACGAACTTCTGTATTGTGATGAAATTCTTAGAACTATTTTGATCGATAAAGAAGGATTTATCGCGTAGTCCTTAAATTTATTCACGATCAAATGATATGCTATTACTAAGACGATAGTGATATCAAGTATAGGTCATTGTGTATCATATACATTGGTTGTCCTCATAACCAAATAGTGTGGAGACACTAGTATGACATGCAAATGAGATGTAGGAGTATATCGTCATTGAACATGACCAACTGCAGAGCACTTTACTGTCAAGAGTAGCTCACAAAGGGTATGGGTATAAGTGTCCCTCCGATCTGAGATCACCATGATGATTTACAAGCAACTCACTGTACTTTAGTATCGGACTACCTAAATTTTTAATTTAGAAATGAAAGATTTTGGAGTGCAGTCAAGTACTTGTCAAGTCGGTATGTGAGTCAAGATGGGATGGACCCCTCCGAATAAGTAAGAGTTAATATATCAATGTATTTTAGTTTAGTAAAATCTGAGCTCAGGTAATCAATGTGATGGATTTGAAAAATTAAAATATGATGTGAATAACTTATCTAGGGTTGACAGCTAAACTCTAGGTCATCTTTGAGCATTAAGATCAAAGGGATAAATTATATGATAACCATACGCCAGTAGGTTCTTGAATGTTACTTTGCCATCATTCAACCTATCCAGATGTTGGATCTCATTACTAGATGATTACATCGATTAGTTTTGAAATTTATTTCTGTGCTACTGGCTTAGGTTCAAACCTATAGGATTATATTCAAAAGAAGTTTCTGACTGATCAAGTGGCTGATCAACGATTAAGAATCATTCAAGTGATTGATCAATTTGATTGATGGTTAACCTTATGCAAAAGTTAAAATAAATTTATCCACTAAGTGTTAGTAGATTAATAGAGGATTAATTAATAATTAGATTGCTGATTAGCTCAATTTGATTGCACAAAGAGGATTAGATCAAATCTAATTAAATTAGATTTAATTAGGTTTGACCCGATTAGGTTATGAGATGACATAATTGCTAAGGGAGAATTGTCTCTGATTTGATTAGAATTTTGGTTCAATCAATTTTTAATTGAATTAAGATTTGATAAAGGATTTATGAATCTAATTAGATTGGATTTTATCTATCTATTTGGACCTAACCAAATATGATTTGATTTGGAGCCAAATAAGGAAACCAAGAGTCCATGTAGTGTTGGACTCTTCCCATTCTCCATCCAAATATTGGATGCCCCCCTTCCTCATGTTAAAAGTAGTTTTGCATGAGGTTTCTCCATCCCAATAACATCGGATGTCGTCCCTTTCTCAACACCAAATATAGATTGGTTGTGATAAGGAAAGGTTTGAGATTTGATTTCAAATTTGATTCCTTATCAAGAGGAATTTGTTCTTATCCCAACCACCTTCATGCCACACCTTGTTTTCCTTTTCTTGTGTGTGACAAAAGGGAAGTTTTCACTATGGGAAATCAGATGAGGATCTGATTTACCTTAAAAATAATTTAGTTGGGGTGTCCAATATTTATCTTAAAAATAATTTGGTAGAGTACCACATCTATCGAATAGATACTTCAGTTTTTAGTTCTAGGATGTGATCCTGTTGAACTCGATGAGAACAACAAGGATCTGATTATCTACATCGATGTCATGCAGAGGTCCAACTTCGATTAGTGGCATGGAGCCATACAGTTTGAAATGGAGTTTCATGAACGTCAACAGTGTATGGACACTCATTGATCCACTTGAAAGGGTAAAGCCCATAGGTGTGAATGGATCTTCAACAGGATCAAAGGATGCAGATGAAAAGGTGGAGACCTACAAAACCAGTCTGGTTGCCTAAGGATATTATTAACATTATAGTATTGGCCATAATGAGATATTTTCTCCTATGGCAATGCTAAATATTTCAAAGTTGGAACATGCATTTTGATAAGTGATCAAAACGTATGGCTTCATTGAGAATGAAATAAAATTCTGTAAATATAAATGGGTTAATAGCTCTGTAAGTGTATTTCTTATTTTGTATGTGAATAAAATTTTTTTAATCGAGAATGACATTCCTTACATTACAGAAAATAAAGATTTCACAGTTATCACTATTATCTATAAAAGACTTAAGAAAGCATCTTTCATCCTAAGGATAAAGATCTATAGAGATAGATCTTAGAAGCTGCTTGGGTTATCCCAATCCAACATACATAAAATATTTATGAGTAAAATTTATTCTATCACGTACATCATGTATAAGATCAGATATGGTATACTCACTAAGGATAGTGAGTGGATACCTGCAAGATCTAGTGAGAATCACTGAAAGGTTATCTTTAAGTATTTGAGAAATACTAAAGACCGATGACTCGATTATGAAAGATTTGACTTAAAACTTATGGAGTTTGATTTTAATTTTTAGTTGGATATAATAATAGCAAGAACGTATTAGAATACATCCTTACCTTAAATAATAGAGCAATCTACTGAAAAAGTTTTAAGTAAAAAAATATAGCCAATGCAAATTGCAAGACAAAATGCATTGCAGCATCTGATGCTTGCAAAGAAGCTATGTGATTGTACATGTTCACTGACAAGCTAGAACTGGCACCCTCCAATGATGGTTCTACTATATTGTATAGCACCAAAGCCATAGCTCATGCTTAGGAGCCAAAGTCCCATTAGCTTATCAAGTATTTTACATCGCTATCATCTTATTCGAAATCATGGATAGAGATGACATCAAACTTTAGAAGATTGACAGAAAGAAGAACCTAACCGATCTATTTACTAATGCCTTAGTATATAGGAATTTTGAGATGATAAATCAAAGATGGATATATGATACTATACTGATTGGCTTTAGTTCAAGTCAGAGTTATTGAAAATTGTGTCCTAAAGCCAATCATTTGATAATTATACTAATTATAAGTGTATATGAATTGATCAATAACAAAAATTATTTGGCCTTTTTCATCATAAGATTACCTCTTCTAACAAACTCCTGTATTGTGATAAAGTTCTTAGAACTATTTTGATCGATAAAGAAAGATTTATCGCATAGTCTTTAAATTTGTTCACAACCAAACGATATGCTATTATTAGGATGATAGCGATATCAAGTATAGGTCATTGTATGCTATATACATCAGTTGTTCTTATAATCAAATGGTGTAGAGACACTGGTATGGCATGCTGGTAAGATGTAGGAGTACATCATCACTGAACGTGACCAACTGTTGAGCACTCTGCTGTCAAAAGTAGCTCACGAAGGGTATGGATATAAGTGTCCTTCCGACCTGAGATCACCACGGTGATTTGCAAGCAACTCATTGTACATTGGTGTCAGACTGTCTAAATTTTTAATTCAGTAATGAAAGATTTTTGGGTACAGTCAAGTACTTGTCAAGTTGATGCGTGAGTCAAAAAAGAATTGATCTCTTCGAATAAGTAAGAGTTAATGTATTAATGTATTTTAATTTAGTAAAATCTGAACCCAGATAATCTATGTGATGGATTTGAAAGATTGAAATATAATGTGAATGACTTATCTAGGGTTGACAATTAAATCCTAAGTCATCTTTGAGTATTAGGGTCAAAAGGATGAATTATACGGTAACCATATGTCAGTAGGTTCTTGAATATTATTTTGCCATCATTCGACCTATCTGAACGTCGGATCTCATTGCTAGATGGTTACATCAATTAGTTTAAAAATTTATTCCTATACTACCAGCTTAGGTTCGAACTTATAGGGTTATACTCAAAAGAAGCTTCTGACTGATCATGTGGCTGATCAATGATTAAGAATCGTTCAAAGATTTAATCGTCAATTCAATTGATGGTTAACCTTATGCAAAAGTTAAAATAAATTTATTCACTAAGTGTTAGTAGACTAATAGAAGATTAATTAACAATTAGATTATTGATTAGTTTAATTTGATTCAGCAAAGAGGATTAAATCAAATCAAATCTAATTGAATTAGATTCAATTAGGTTTGATCCAATTAGGTTATGAGATGACCTAATCATTAAGAAAGAATTATCCCTGATTTGATCAGAATTTTGATTCAATCAATTCTTAATTAGATTATAATTTGATAAAAAATTTATGAACCTAATTAGAGTAGGTTTCAACTATCTATTTGGGCTTAACTAAATGTGATTTGATTTGGAGTCAAATAAGGAAACTAAGAGTCCATGTAGTGTTGGACTCTTCCCTTGTGCCATCCAAATATTAGATGCCCCCCTTCCTCATGTTAAAAGTAGTTTTGCATGAGGTTTCTCCATGCCAATAACATCAAATGTTGCCCCTTTCTCAACACCAAATATGGATTGGTTTTGATAACGAAAGGTTTGAGATTTGATTTCAAATTTGATTCCTTATCAAGAAAAATTTGTTCTCATCCCAACCACCTTCATGCCACACCTTGTTTTCCTTTTCTTGTGTGTGACAAAAGGGAAGTTTTCACTATGGAAAATCAGATGAGGATCTGATTTACCCTGAAAATAATTTGGTTAGGGCATCCAATATTTTTTGGGTGTTGGTTTTGTGAGAGGGGGCGACAACACATGCAAGAGTCCAAACATTGTCGGACTCTTCAAACCCTATCCACTTTCATGTCAAAATAAAAGGATTTATTTTCTTTTGTGCACGTAAGAGAGAGATTAGAAAGAGATCTTCATGGTGGTGGGTGGAGGCATGACATATCATGGCATGAGAAAGAGGAGAGCCCTCTCCTCTTTGGGTGAGCGAAACATTAAAACCCTAGGATTTTGTTCCTAAGGATTTGGAAGAGAGAAAAAGTAGAGAGAAGAGTGTCTCCTCTCCATATTTCTTTCACATCTTCATCTCCTCTAGATGTCCTTCTTCAACCTCTGAAAAGGTTCGAAAGATTTAAAGAAAACATCCAGATCAGCGAACAAGATGGTCTTCATGCGAGCTAGTGCTCTCGAGGAGACCGATCAGATCAGAGCTTCGAGTGGACTATTCATAGAGGTCGGACACGTGTGCGGCTATGAGCAACTAGAAAGGATCCTCTTTACCACATCTCTCAGCAGTGGTGATCGTCGACCTGCACTCAGGTATAGAGTTTTGAACTCAGATTAGAAGTAGATTTGATCTACTATTCATATGTATGCATGTAGATTTTATCTTCTAATTTTTTAGATTTTATATGCAATATATCATATCATAGATAATAGAGTAAGTTGATTTATTGATCTGATCATATGGATGTTAGATTAATATGATTAATCTAGTTGCTTTCTGTTGTGATTTATTTCAAAAATTTTTGAAATATATGCATGAAATTGCCAACATTTTTCAACACCCCCATAATCATGTGGATTTTTAATCAGATGAGTCACTCTTCTTCCACCATTTGCCCTCTGACCTGCTAGCATTCCTACCACGTTGGTGCTTGCTACGATTAAGGTTGAGGGAGATGCTATTGAGGCAGAGAAGGCGGCTGTTGAACTCTCAGAGCTCAATATTGAGGGGCTGCTCTTTGGATAAAATGATTCAACTGCCCTTGCTTGATAAGCCTCTTGATCTTGTCATTAAGTTGGTGGCAGTCTTCAGTTTCGTGATCATGGTCACAATGGTAAAAGCAGTGTCTATTCGGATCTCGACGGTATTCTGACCTTGTTCTCATCAGTCGGGGCACAAATAACTCAGGCCCCACTTATAGCAACACCTCCCTCTGACGAACATTCAGGGGCGTATAGCTATCATACTGCCTAGGAGGTGATGGTTGTGGAATCCTTCTCGAAAGACTGCGGGATCGAATGATTTTGACCCCCATTATTCCATCTCAGGGGTGGGGACCAAGAGCGCTGGCATCTTTTCTCCTCTCACCTTGGATGGCACTCCTTATTGGATCCCATCATGGTTGAACTGGCAGGAGTATCATCGGCAAAGGTCTCTTCTTTGTAGATGTACTTCTCTGCACAGATAAGCATATCTGAGAGATCTCGAGGATAAGTCTTAACTAATAAGTTTTTCAAATCATTCTTCAGGAGACCGCTTGTCATTGCCGCCATCGTAGTCAATTGATCCAGATTTTAGACCTTCAAGGTTGCCATGTTGAATCTATTCATAAAAGAGTGGATTGACTCGTCCTCTTTTTGCTTGATAGTATGGAGGTAGTCGAACCACTTCTACTGTCATCGACTGCTGATGAATGATCGATGAAAGATCGATACAAGTCATCAAAGAATAGATAGACGTCGGTCTCAAACTCGAGTACCACTACCGAGCGGTCCCCTTAAGAGTTGGAGAGAATGCTCGACAGAGGATTGCATCCAATACTCTCTGAAAAACATGACTGTCTTGAAGGTCTCTACATGATCGATGGGGTCGATAGTCCCATCGTAGACCTCCAGCTGAGGCAGTTTAAAGTGTAGAAAAAATGATTTCTGCACAATCCTCGAGATGAAAGGTGACTGGCTGTTATACCCTTCGTAGGACAGTGCCAAAGAGCCATTATCGTTGAGGACCTTTTCAATTTTCTGACCCAACTACTGATAGAGCTCCTAGAACTGCCTTTCAAAGTCAACTTCATGGACAGTACCAGCCTCAAGCGCAAAGGAGATCGATGTTCGGGGGTTGAGTCATGGCCCGACTATGGGCTTGGAGATCGCCGTCTGATCGATTGTTGGACCCTAAGGTGACTTTGATGAGTCAACCTCCTCTTCAAACTTTGAGGAGGTGCTTGTGGCTCTAGTTGAGATGTGACTGCAGAGCTGCAGTCAAAATAAGATTCTACAGGGGCATCATCGTGGAAGGCACAGGCGGCAACACCTAGGAAAATGTATGACGTACCACCGTAGAAGGTGCATGGACAATCTGAGGAGGCTGTGGCACTACCTGAAAGGGCACGAGAAAAGTCTGGACTACTTGAACTATGGTCGTCAAATGTTGAACTTGCTGGAACAGTTGATCAAATTGATCGACCGTGACTGACACCGATAGGGCCGATTAAACTGGTTGAGGGATGATCAATTGAACCGACGGAGAGATTTTCGACGTTAGTGGCTGAACTTGATTGTCAGCTGGCTGGCTGCCTATCGAAAAGCGACGGTATTGAAAAGCCGAAAAGATATCCATCTTTGAGTCATGAATACGAATGTAGCCCTTCCTCTATCTGTTGCTGCTTAAATCGATCGGAGTTGGAAGACGGACACTAAAAATCTCGAGCAGAGATGCTAGTGTTGGAGTCAGCTGCAAAATAAGTCCCAAATCGGAGGTTGTGGCTCCAACGAGGACCCTTCGATGCTCAAATTAGAAAAACAAAAAATAAAGAAGCAACAACAGATTCTCTGAGAAGGATTCGATTGGACTTACCTGGATCCTCAGGGTTCTGATTGTTTATATAGAAAGATGTCGAACAACTGGGTTATTAGCTGTGAGATTGCACGATCTCGAGATTGTCAGGCCATTGAACATGTCAAACTGGGTGAGATAATTTAGCCCTTAATCATTTTTGTGAAATAAGGAGATCGTTGCTAGTGGCATACTGAGTAGAAGATTTGCATATCCCTTTTGAATAATCTCGAAGATCGTGTCTGATCTTTTGATCTTGTTAAATAAGTGGTGTCACCTCGTGGTAGATGAGAGTCTCATCTATTAATTATATAGGTTGTCAATCAAAAGAGATTTTAACCTTTATGTGCTCTCCATGTGGGGCTATTTATTGCTTTTGGCCTCAGCTTATATCAATATAGATGCTTAGAATACCTCGTATCAGCATAAAGGAGCTCATATCAGGGTCAGCTCATATAAAGGTAGCTCTTCACAGCATATCTCTTTACAGCATAGTCATAGCCCATAGAGCTGTAAATCTGAGGCATTCATGATACCACTGTAACAAAGACTAACCCTCTGGAGACCCCACATGGCCCACTAAAGTCGACAAAGACTAACCCTTTGAGGACACCGCATGGCCCACTGAAGCTGATAGGGGCTAACTCTTTGAGGACCCCACACGACTGATTGAAGTTAATAGGGGCTAACTCTCTGGAGATCCCACAAGCCCATTAAAGTCGACAGGGGCTAACCTTTCAAGGACTTCATATGATCCATTGAAGCCAATATGGACTAATCCTTCAGAGACCCCACACTACCAGCAGAAGCAAGCGACAATGATAATAGAGGGCTTAACCCTTCGAAGACTTCTCCAGATGGAGGAAAGCTCTAGCATTCCCTTGGTGCTGAATGAGATGATGCCACCATGACATTCTAAAGGATGATCAGGGCAAGACTGGCCTCGAGCAATAGGATCCCTATTATAAAAGGGGAGCAGGCCCGAGTAGATTCAAGCACACTATTGATGGTGTGACAAGTGTTGCCATCTGAAAGGCCTCAAAAACTATGCCTCCTGGAGAAAGGAGCACTAATGGACCTTTTCAATGTACCATCCTTATCAGTATTAAAAATGGAGCCTCACTAGGCCTCTAGATTATACAGCTCTCTGCCACACGATCCCTGAGATGCATCATCTTCTCTGATCCATAGAAGGTGATATGGCACCCATCAACATCCAGCATCTGACGAGCAAACAAGTCTACGGTTTTTAAAAGTTCACCCATTGTATATTGGCAAAGCAAGCACTTTAAGGGGAGTCAAAGGAGACCCTAGCTCAGTTATGGAAACTGACCCAACCAAGCCACCCGAGCCCTTGATCACAATGAGAGCTAATTAGTACAATCATCACAAAGAAGCATAAGACTTCATGTGAAAGGTAAACAAGATGAAAATATGTTTTTAATTAATCAAAAAGTTTATTTACAAAATTTTGTCAAAGAGAGGACACCAAAAAAATACAAAAAAAAGGAAGAATTAGTCTTCATCCGAAGAAAATGCCCTGACCTTTTCATCGCTGTTCTTGGGGCAAAGATATCTTAGGTCTAGCTTCGAGACCATCAACTGCAGGCATGCCTTGCAGTCCTAAATGATGGTGGCCAAAAATACCTCAATGATCTCATGCTTAAAATTCGCCAAAGCCTTATACTCCTGAATGCATCTAAATCTGGCCTCGATGGAAACCCCTACTGCAGCCTCGGTGAACCCCCCTCTATCCCTAAGCAAAAAAGGGTCCACCCCAAGCCTCGTCGATCCATTTGACCCCATGGAGGGAGGCTAGGCCTAGCCCAAAAGAAAAAAAAGTAGGAAGTGACTCCAATGCAACTGATGCAGTAGCATGACCACAACTAAGTTATCCTCAGTCCCCACTAGGGGCAGTGATAGATCAAAAGTAGAAGACTCCGACTGGGTACTCCTCACCTTCTTGGATGAGGACTCCCTATCTGAGGAGTTCATCTTCTTCTTCATCACTAGTTTGATGGATGACAACGATAGCTTCATTACTCCAAGACAAGAAAAAAAGAATTTTTCTCTAATGGCTACAACGACAAAAGAGTAACTGGCAATTGGATGACAAGAAATCTAACTAGATGGGTGATCTATTTATACAGACCACCAATGGCATGGATTTGGCCATCAAATCATTAGATTTTGTCATTAAGCCAGCCTTGAGAGCAACAGACCTTGCGACTCTTCATCTCACCCTTCCATCATCGAGCCATATGAGGCAACTTGTAAAGTGCACCTCGAGACTTACTGCCACCTGCCACATGGTGAGTCCCCATGAGTGCAAAGATAATCCCCAAATTTTTTTTCTTCAGAAGCATCGTTCCATGACTCCTCAAATTTCCTTCCTAATAATGGTGGCACAGATCGCAAAATGATGCATCATTAGTCCTCAAAAGCTTTTTCAAAGCATAGTAATGCGGATGCATCCATGTGGGAACCGGGTCGGCAGTTCGACCACCAAGGTAAGTACTTCCTTCATCCAAAGTTGAAAGATGACTTCGAACTCGAGAGTGGGAGGCAAGTACTGTATAGATGACCTAAGGACTAGATCAACTATTCCCATGGTGAGCATCCAAAAGTGACTTGGTGAAGCCACACCGGATGTGGGCTCGAGACCTCAACCCTACGCTCACTTCAGATCACTAGCTCGACTAGCCACCCGAATGAAGGCCATTACAATGCCCATGAATAACAACCTTGATTCTATGGCTAGCGAAAGATTTTTTTTAAATAAATGACCAAAATGTGTTCCAATGGTCGAGAGAATCAGGCCTTACAAACCTACAAATTTTGGCTAACAACCTACAGGCTCAACTTTCAAATAAAAGAGGTACGAAGGGGATCCCAATATAAGAAAAGCTGAAATGAGAGGAGGAGAAGGGCATCCTGCACCGCACAACCTCACTCCCTCTTTTCTCTCTACTATTCTTAAAGCTCTGGCTGACTTAAGCATTGAAGGGTTCCCCACCAGAATGCCTTTGGTGAGTGTAGACTTTCCTTGCAGGTTCTCTCAACATCCCAAATCCCAGGCGATACCCATCTCTAGCCACATCAACCATCTTCTAGAGTCTTGCAGCAACAGTCTCTATGACAAAATGATGAAAAACACTATCATCTATCTATTATCTGATTAATCCAACCATCTTTTTATTTATTTTCTGCTACTCTTATTGAGTTTTCTCACTTGGTTTGATATTATCTTCTTCAGTGGAATCATACAAATTTTTGTAGAATAATAAATTTTTCTTTCGAAACTTTGAAATTGACTAATTAGAAGATGTAAGTTTAACCATACTTTCATTCATATATTCTTTCATTTAATCAATACAAAAAACTTTAACCAGTAACAAGCTTCCTCTAATACCACTTTATTAGAAAAAAAACTGCAATCATGAATAATAAAGTTGCAAACTTCTTTTTTCTTTTTGTGCAATTAAATGGGATATAGTAAAGCAAAATAATCTCTACAATTTACTTAAATAATTTAGTAAACAAAAAGTAATCAAGCAACCCATAAAAAGAGACATCATAATTTTGATATGAATCTCCTACTATTTAGAATAATAGGATTACTGTAAGTCTTCTCTAGATTAACTAAAGGTTACATAAATATATCATTAAAAATAAATCTCAGATTTCATAATAAAAATAATCATTACTAATAATGCAAATTTCAATAATAAACAAAAGTAGAAGATAGATCTTATCAAATGTATGGATACTTGAAATAATTAATGGAGAAAACTTTTCAAAAATCAAAATCATTCAACTTGTAGCTCTCGATGCTCAAAACAATAAACTGAGATTTTGTAAAAATTGAGATATGATCAACCATCCGATTATTTGATAAAAATAACATCAATTTTTTTTTTCTTCCCTATTGCTGTTGTCTCCATTTTCATGCCACACAAACTCTTTATTGCCCCAACAATACATGACCTTAAAACACCATATCATCCTTTTTTGTTTTATTTTAAGGGGTTATGAGTCCCACATGAGGAGAAACCACACCAACATAATGTTAGCTCTATTTTTAGCCAATTGCTAATAACCAATATCTAACACTATATGAATTTTTTTTTTTTTTGGTGGAAAGGAGAGAAATCCACCTATACTATAGTTACTCATATTTAGAGTTACAGGGATGCATAGACTAAGAATCAAATTTAGATTCTGCTATTATTGTGAGAAAGAAAAAGATATAACCACTATGATAAGCCCCAGCTCATGTGTAACACTTTTAGGGGGTGTTTGATTGGGATAATTAAGATTTGAAATGAAAATTAGAATGAATGACTCCCATTACAGCTATTTGCTTGGGGAGAATCCAATTTCGATTCCCATTCCATAGAGGAATGGAAATGATCCATTCCTCCCTAATCGAATCCGGATCCACCCCAATAAAATCAAAATCTTATTGCACTGGAATGAGAATAAAAAAGAAAATCATCTTCCTCATTCACTCCCCTTCCTCCCTTGAGGCCCTTGCCCTCAAGGCCATTTTCTGCTCCTCCATCGAGCAGAAGAATGTCGCCGACACCTACCGTCGGATCTGGTTTGAGAACAATGTCTTCAGTGGAGTCAAAAATGACAAGGGGGAGCTCAGGGACGAACTCGATGCGGTGGCCTCGAGCCATGACCAGGAAGGGGATGGCGGAGGCAGCAAGGGCAGAGACTACGATGAAGCAACGCTGGTTGATGTTGATGCGATGGTTCCAACGGTGCCAGATCTTTGTGGGAGCGAACATCCGGCCATCACGGACCATGTTACCGAACACTCCCTGGCTGGCACAGTGGGTACCACCATCAAGGATGTGGGGGATACGGGAGATGGTGCGACCGATGCCCCAAGACTCCGTAGAGGTCTAGTGATCGGGGAGCTTGGAAATGGCATAGGGCTAGTGGTGGTTCTTAGAGAGGTTGGCATGGACGAAATTGATGATGTTGGGGCAAATCAAGGCCTTGAGGACATCGAGAGGGGAGACAGAGTTGGATCTGTCGGTGGCCAGGTCTCCCTCAGGGGGGTAAATGGTAACGAGGGGGCGGACGGTGGCAATGGCCATCACGGTGAGAGGGGGGAAGAGTTAGGCTTAAGGTTCGATGGCATGGGGCTAAAATAATTTTTTTAAAAAAATTAAAGATATTATTATTATATTTAATTTTTATTTAATATTAATTTTAAAATAATTAATTTTAAAAAATTTATTTAAAAATAAAAATAAAAATTAAGTTGACTCCGATTCCTATCTTCAAATGAACCAAGCAACAATAATGGGAATCATTCATTTCAATTCTGATTCAGATCACAAACTAAATGCTTTGGGGGATTAAGCCATTCCAACTCTAATTCCAAACTATTCTGATTTTCATTTTGATTTCGATTTCAATCGCGAACCAAACACCCCCTTATATTATTTGACATATCTTTTAATCTGAATAATACTTCACATTAGGTTTTAATATCATTCTAAGAGTCCAGAATAACCTACAATCAATTAGAGCAATGTTACCAATATACCAAGCCTACAACGCACACATGCCATCGAGAGAGACCAAGGCCTTACCTTTCTCATAAGAAATTATTAGACAGATCAGATCCGATGCCAATCCAAATCCTGGAGCATATGTACGGTGGATAATATGATAGGTTGTCACCTCTATTTTAATCTTGAATAGTTTAGATAATATAAGGGGAGATAATATGGCAAGTGAGTATTGGACTTATCCATTGGATTTGGGTGAGTGATTAGTGGTCCACTAGATCTGGGTGAGTGACTATTATACTGGTGCATTGAATCTGCTCCATCTAATATTTTTTTTTCTTTATGTGACTAAATATCTACAAATGAGATGGCAACTATACTGCAAGACAAGGGACCCTAGCCTAACGGCTTCACTATAACTTTTGGGATAGGATATCCAGGTCTGCTATTCCTCTTCGACCGAGCATCCAATTAGGACAATCTATTCTGGGATGTAGATGGATCAAGAAGCGGGGCAAAATATCGTCAAGAAGAAATCTAAACCAAAAAATCCCATTGGAGGATATCTAGTCGAGTTGGCATGTGCCGAGCTAGTTTTTATCGCCTTATCTAGCCATGCTATCCCTTTTATAAGCCCTCCCCCTCCATCCTCCAGTGCCTCAATGGCTCCTCTCTCTACTACCAACCACTCTTTGACACTAGAAATTCTTAATGGCCCTCCAGGCTTCCTTCTTTCGTTCAGCTCTCTCCACCCACAAAGAGGTGAGTTTGGAGACAGATGTAGTCATGCTTTTTTTTGTTCCTTCTTGTCCTTGGAATGGGTGATGTGAATATGGTTAGCCATGTGGGAGGTGTTCATGGTGCAGGGGAAGGTCAGTGGTGGTATCAAGGACTCGGCTTTCTTCGGGGCTTCACTTTTGGACCATGTTAAATCTGACTTGAAGTGTGCAGCTCTTAAGTGTAGTAAGGTACGGATTCCTCCTCTTTTGCTTTCTAGATTCACTGGTTGGATTTCTTTAGACATGAATACATCTATGACTAACATATTCGCATTCAAAATTTGGTTTCCGTAGGCAATTGCATATTTTCCATTGTCAAATGGTTATGATTATCTGGTGAGTTCATGTGGTTGAAATGCTGGTGATCATTGTGAAGAATTGCAGTATTGTTGATCTTATCTCAGCTGAGAAAACACTCCTTGTGGAGGATAAATTGATCATATGGAAATGGAACTACTCTATCTCAAGACAAAGACATGGACCAATTTGATGAAGTGCTGATATTCAAGAGTATATAAAATTTGAGGATCTCAATATGTAATTTTGATCTCATCACCTGCACTTCACATCTCAAACTTCGACTTGAACATTGGATGCTGTGATTTGTTATCCTTCTTTGGCAAGTTGGATTGCAGCCAATCAGAGCATTCAAAAGAGAGTAGAGAATTAGTGGATATTTGCCTATATGCGCTGGAGTTGATGAAACCAGCTTCATTAATCTGGAGTGCCTTTTTTTTATTCAACGAAGAAAAATTTTAAAGTACATGCATGGTTTTCTAATAGGCTATCATTGCTTTTAACTTTATGGTATCTGAAGCTCAATTTAGCTACTTTGCAACACAAAGGACATCAATTCCTCTGTTCATGTTTTCCAAATTGGCTATTTCAAAGCATGTAGCTCAAATTGTATATGTAATATAGAGGGCTTCTCCTTAATTTCTTCCATTCATGTAGCTCATATGACCTGCAGTTCTGTTCCCATATCCTCGAAATGCCTTACTCTTAATTATACCTGTAATGTATTGGAAGTGGATACATATTCCTGCTGGTTGGTTAATTCAGACCACATGGTCTGCTGATGTTAGGCAGGCCTAACTCCTTTGATCAATGAGTTCCACATTTTTTTCTGGCTGTGAACTATTTCCAAAGTGTGAATAATAATGTAGCAGTGGAAGGAGTAAGAGTAGAGACAGCAACAACTACAGCCTCCCCGACAATCGATCGAGTCACCCCGCAAGGGAAGTAGACACTGTGAAAGGGAAATGTAGTGATCACAGGGGCCTCCTCAGGTCTGGGTCTCGCAACAGCCAAGGCATTGGCCGAGAATGGGAGATGGAATATGGTGATGGCCTGCCGTGACTTCCTCAAGGTGGAGAGAGTAGCCAAGGCAGCGGGCATGTCCAAAGAGAGCTACAAGATCATGCACCTCGACCTCGCATCCCTGGAGAGCGTCTGTCAGTTCGTCAACAACTTTCAGCTCTCCGAGATACCGCTGGATGTGCTGGTGTGCAATGCTGCTGTCTACCTTCCAACTACAAGGGAGCCCACTTACACAGCCGAAGATTTGAGATGAGCGTCGGGATCAACCACCTTGGCCACTTTTTCCTTGCCCAGGAGCTCCTCAAGGACCCGAACACATCTGATTACCCCTTTAGGCACCTCATCATCATCGGTTTGATAATAGGTAGAATTAAATTAAATTAAATTAAATTAATGGATAGAGAAATTAAGCTACTAAACTAGGCTTCTCGAAGCTTAATTTGGGTTGCATGCATGGTCATGGTCATGATCATGATCATGGTGGAGATGTGAATTTTTCTCTATTTAATTTGGTGTGAATTGACCTGACCTGACCAGATAACATGAACGTGCCACCCAAGGCAAACCTGGGAGACCTATGGGGCTCGCAAGGGGCTTGAATGGAATGAATGGCTCCACCATGATTGACGAGGGAGAGTTTGATGGAGCAAAAGCATACAAGGTAGCAAGGTCTGCAACATGCTGATGATGCAGAATTCCATAGGCGGTACCACGAGGAGACAGGCATCACATTTGCTTCTCTTTACCTTGGCTGCATTGCCACCACTGACTTCTTCAGGGAGCACATCCCCTTGTTCAGGCTCCTTTTCCCTCCGTTCCAAAAGTACATCACAAAAGGCTTCATTTTTTAGGACAAAGCTGGCAAAAGACTTGCACAGGTATAATTAGTCCTATATATAACGAACAATACGTCTTCAAATGTGTGTCGGAGCAAAAAGAGTTAAATTAATTATAGGCATGGAGGCTCCACGTACGTACTAACTAGAAGGATTTCATCTGTTTCAGGTGGTAAGCGAACCCAATTTGACCAAATCCAGCGTATACTGAAGCTGGAACAAGAACTCTGCATCATTCAAGAATCAGCTGTCGCAAGAGGCTAGCGATCCTGAGAAGGCTCGGATGGTGTGGGAGATCAACAAGAAACTGGTTGGCCTGCATGCTTGATGCCTCTTCATCTCATCAAGTGTGCTCTTTTCTGTATCACATCTGGGGGAGTGCTCATGAACCGCCACTAACCGGTCTTGCGGGTTTGGTTCTAGAATTTGTTGGTTGAAAAAAAAAATTCTGTTAGACAGATAATAAGAGTGCGGACATCCCTTTTTTCTAGTCTGAAATGATACAGAGGCTGCCTTCCATTGATTTAATAAGAAGCAATAGCTATTAAAAAAAAAAATCAAAGAGCTGCATCGATTGGAGTTGAATATTTAAAATGATGTGTCTCTGGCATGGATGATCTGAATTAGGCAAAGAATTGCTGCAAAAGCTCAGGTTGATCATCAGAGAATGGACAATTAAGTGGTCGTAAGTCAGAATTCGACAGGTGAATTGTATGAATGTTGCATCTAGTCGACTCATTGGCTCAAATTTTGAACTACATATAGATCTCAAAATATATTCATGGCTTCAGAGACTTGTAGTGCTACCAAATAAGAAATTTGTTCACAAGCCAACTTACATCTGGTTCAAAATTCAGCTCGAGTTCAGCTTACTCAGCTAATAAATAAACCAAGCTAGGACTGACTTAGTTTGCTTTAGCTCATCTTGATTAAGCTCCTAGTGAGAATATATATTTATGCACATATTTTGTATGTATAAAATTTTTGTTATTCTTCTCTATTGTTAATGTATACAAACATATGTAAAATATTACCTTACCATAAAAGTATGTAGGTAATATTCTCTAAAATATTATTATATTTTCTTACCACAAAAGTACGTAGAAAATATTATCTAGAATATCACTATATTTCTTTACCACAAAAGTGTGTAGGAAATATTCCCATCAAAAAAAGACCCTTGTACATTCTCTATATATGCAGGCTCTTGTACATTCTTTTGGAGTATTGAAAATAAAAGATTATCTCTTTCTCTCCATCTCTCAACATGATTCAGAGCCCCAAATCCTAGCATATTTTTCTTACACCACTTAGATCTAGACCATCTTTTTGGATTAGATCGTCTGATGTGTCTATATATAAAATTTCAGCCCCAGTTCTGTTGTCAAGTGCCCCATGCACTGACAGAATTTCTCTACTCCAGTCTTGCTTTCGTATGTGCTTTGATGCCTCCATTATTTGGTTTGTATATCATTTCTTTTGTATCTATATGGACTTCTCTTCATTATGAAAAAAGTTGATGCTAATTGGCCTATTATCACGATTCTAAATGACAAGATCATCCATTACTTGATAGCAATCTTAACCCAAGAAATGATGATGAGAATTTGCAGCCTCCATCTATCAAAAGATTGCCTGAAAGATCAAGAAAAAATAGAAAAAAGTAAAAAGATGAACTTGTTTGGAAGAAGAGGTTGACCACTATAAGGTGTGATAATTATAAAGGATTTGGCCATAATAGGAGGACTTGTCAGCATGCTTCGATGATGAAAAATGTACAGATTGTGATTTTTTTCAAAACTTTATTGCATCGAGTTACTTACCTTATTTTCTTATAATTTTTTTAGAAAAAAGTACAACAACACTCCCAAGCATATGATAGAATGGCTACAACTTGATCTGCTTTAAGGGGAAGAGGTAGATCTGCTTCAAGGGGAGGATCTGCTTCATCAGTTTATCTACTTTAAGGGATGGAGTTGGTAGAAGGGGAAGGCCTCGAGAGGGCAATCAAAATACCAAATCTACTTTATGGAGGAGAGTGCAGATTTGTTGTATAGCCAGCAAAATAGCATTGGAAGATGTTAAAGTACACTATTAGGATTCTAATTTTTTTTATCTTTTTACATATAAAGGATGGATAATGCTTTTGATGCAATGTGGGTTGTCTGTGATGACTATGCTTTATGTTTGTCAATCATCAGGTTGGAGAATGTTTTTATTCTCTATATTTTTTTGTCATGACTGTGGTTGTCTATGATTAATCCACTGTTGTTGTTGATGTTAAACACTATTTTTCTTCAATATATTCTAATGTTTCAGCTTTTCAATACATATGTTATGAAACATGTTGTGTTACATATTGTATGGTCTACTTTAGGTTATTAAAAGTGTATAGCACAGGTTGCTGGTTTAGGATATATAGACATTTAGTGACTGCTTTTTGTTGAAAGTGGTTCATGTTGGTTCTTGTTATGATGCTTCTTGTTATGATATGAAATAGTGAAAGGTGATATGATCTGAAACAATGAATGGTGATATGATGATTCTTATTGTTGATCCCGCGATTGATTTTGATGATTGCCAAATTTTGAGTATATCATATATCTAATCATATATTTTAAAAATATTTTAGATCTTTTTAGATATTAAAATTAAAGAAATATTCATTCAAAAAGATCTTCACAAAATTTACTAAGTCAAAGTCTTTAAGGAAGAAAATTCAAGTGTAGACTTAGTGGAGTCAACCCCATAGCAAGATGAGCCGACTCCTTCACTAAAATAAAAATGGCTCATTAAGAAAAAAATAAAATTAGAAGATAAAAATATTATTTAGAAGAGATTGAGGCCAAGAAATTCAAGTTTGAAAGATCAAATGAGAAAAAATGCCATTGAAAGACTCTAAGTATAATTAAAGATTAATTGAGTCAAATGAAATTATTTTTGAAGACTTTTAGCACAAAAAAACCATCTAAAAGAATTAGAACCAATCCATCCAAAAATCAAACCTACTCTGGCACAGAACATTCTTGATACTTTGGTTTGGCATACTATCAAACTAGCTCAAAATGGATCCAAACCAGCTCTCTCAGGATGATAGAGAAGATATTTTTGGATTCTGCAAGTCAAACTAGCTCGAAACAAGATCTGAGCTAGTTCTCTCAGATCGATAGAAAGTTAGTTTTTCAAATCTATAGTTCGAACCAGCTCAAGATAAATTTGAGCTAGCTCTCTTAGGTGGATAGAAAGCTGAAATTTGAGTTCTACAACTCAAGCTAGCTCGAAGCAAGATCCGAACCGACTTTGTCAGTACTCCAGAAAGTTAAATCTTTATTTCTGTAGTTTGAGCCAACTCAAAACAAGCTCGAGCTAGCTCGAATCTAAATTGAGCCAACTCAAGATCAATTCGAGCCGACTCGATGACTCTTGACAGGCTTAACGATTAATTTTCTGACCATTGCTCCATGGCTATTTCTCCACTCCAATGGCTATTTCTAAGCTTTCAACAATTAGAATTTACTCTTCATCCATCTCTAAGTATATTTAAAGTTAGAGAAAGTTAGAGAATCAAATTGGAAGCAAGTTTTTAAGGAAATGAGAGCTTAAAGTGAGACATCTTCAAGAATAAGAGTGAGTCACATTGCACATCTACAAGAAAGAAAAAAAAAATTTAAGTGCTAAATTTAGAGGACATTTCAAGAGCAATTATCCATAGCTTTTTAAGCATCCTCACAACATTTAAAGAAGAGAAATCAAGCTTCAATCGAGTGATCCTTTTAGCTTCTTCTTCAAGCATAAAAGAGTTCATTGTTTTATTTTTATTTGAACTGAAATCTTTATCTTGTTTTATAATTTCTTTATAAGTTTTTTTGTAAGAAAAGAAACTTGAGATTAGGTTGGTTCAAGCCCATAATTAGATGAGTTTAAGATTTGGTTAGTGAGTCCGAAAAATTAACTGGATTATTAGTGAGCTCAAAAAACTAACGATATAAAATTTTGGTTGGTGATCCTGAAAAATTAACTTGATTTTGTTTGTAAGCTTGAAAAAATAAATATACTGTAATCAAAGAAGAATTATAGTGAAGATTTCAAGAGAAGCTTGAAAAATGAATGTAGGTGCAGATTGTATCGAATCACTATAAAATTTATGTTTGTAATTATGCATTGCTCTCTTCACTTTCTTGCTTTACTTACTTTTAGTTCTTATTTTTCATTACATTATTTGTTGCAAAGTTTTGTTAATCATTTGCTTTTGCTACTGCACATATTGATCACATCACAAGTACTTAGTTAAGATTCAAATTGAGAAACATTATTGTTTAGAAAGTAAATTTGATTAAAATTTTTAACAATCCAATTCACCCTCCCCTCTTGGGTTGCTACCTTTGGATAATAAGTGATATCAAAGTAGGTGCTCTAATATTAATTGTTGACCTAGCGGTCTAGAGTAAAAGATCTTGCAATCTAAAATAGTATCTTTTCTTAATAAAAGTTATTCTATAGATAGACCCCCAATGCTTAATGGATTAAATTATATTTATTAAAAGCTAGGATGAAGATTTTCATACAAGCATAAGATTATAACTTATAAAAAATTATAATCAATGGCTCATACACACCTAATGCATTAATAGATGATAAAGAAATAATCCAACTAAATGCTAAGACTATAAATATTTTTTATTGTTCATTGGAGTTAACTGAATTTAACTTGATTTCTTCATGTATTTTAGCTAAATAAATTTAGAAAAAATTAAAAATAATTTTTGAGGAAGCAAATCAAGAAGAGACATCAAGCTTTCAAGAAGATAAGAAAACTCACCCTAGCATATGCCTCATGGCTCATGAGGATGAAAGAAAGGAAAAGAAAAAGAAACAAAGGAAAAAAAATCATTGATTAAGGGGGAGTAAGAGAAAGAAAAGAAAAATAATAAAGAAGAAGAAGCAGCAAATCATTGCCTCATAGCTGATGATGATGAGATAAACCTTGAAACCTCTTCTAAATTTACTTTTGATGAGTTGTTTGAGGCCTTTAATGATTTAATGCATGAATTCAAGAAGTTAAGGCTAAAAAATAAAGAGCTTAGAAAATCTAATCTATTTTTGACTGAAGAGAAAAATAAAATTTTGAGTAACAAAAAAAGGATCTTTTGAAGAATATGAAAAACTTTACCAAAGAAGAAGAAGATCTCTTGAAACAAATGGAAGCTCTATCCAAAGAAAAAGAGAGTATAACTAAATCTGAAAAATCTTTAATGAAAGAATAAGAAAAGTTTCAGATTTTTGAAAAATCTCTTTTGAAAAAAAATACAAAACTAAGAAAAGAGATTAAAAACTTGAAGTCTATACTTGAAAAATTGACAATAGGATCTTAAAAGCTTCAAGCTATATTAAATAATCAAAGGACTATTTTTGATAAAGCTAGAATTGGCTATAATTCATTGTAAAAATAAAAATTTGTCAAAAACATGTCTACAAAAGCCTCATTTGAAAATTATTCAATTAAATATTTTAAATGTAATAAAATTGACTACAAAATTTTTGAATACAATATTAAAAGAATTGGTCAAATTTTTATTATACAAATTTAGATTTCAAAAAAAATCATGTGCTCTAACCTCTATGGATCCAAGATGACTTGGGTACCAAAAATCAGTAAATAATTTTGTAGGTGTACCAAGGATCCAACGGAATGAAAAAAAAAAAAATTTATGGATGGATACTTTGGAAATGAACTTAGATGAGTCATGATGTTTGGTATAATTTAAATCTTTCTCACATCATTCCATCAATATTTGTTAAAATTATTTTGATTGAATCTATTTTAATGATCTATTAATGTAGTTGCATATTGTGATTACTCGCTTGAACTATTTTTCATTTATTGGTAAGATTAGTATGATTGATTGACTTTGATGTTTGCAATAATCTTATACTATGATTTGAATACTTTGATTTTAAAGGCAATATTTTTTTCTCTATGTATCATGTGTTGAATCAATATGAAATGAATTTATCTTGAAATTCAACACCGTATCTTAGCTTCCCCATATTAAAATTTGCAATTGAGAAACTTAAAAGAGGCTTAATTATCTATGAATTCTTTAGATTGCAAAAATTACAAATAAAACTAATCTTAACATTTCCCCACAAGATGCTTAATTATTAAAATATCCTTAAAAATTGCATTAAGCTTTATGGGCATAAATCCTATCTTTCTAAAATTCAGCAAATTTTTGTAGTCCCCTATATTGTATTGACTTAAGAGAATTAAATTAAAATAAGCTTGATTGAAAAATGTATTACTTGCATACAAATCAAAAGAAAATATATTTTCTAGCATTTATTATGAAAAATGAGAGAAAACATTATTGGAATATTAAAAGAGAACTTTTTTTGAGAATCAATAAAAACTGAAAATATTGATGAGTATTCATTCTATGCTTGTCTTGATCTATTTGTTCTACTGATTCATTTTGAAAATCATTACTAATCTTAAAAGAAAATCTATAAATGAACTTTTGTGATTTGCATGGATTAATCTTATGACAATTAATTAGTATCAAGATCAATTTAGAAAATTATTTTGTAAAATGCTTTTCATACTTGGTATCTTTGTTTTTGCCTTGCAAATTATTGTCCCAATCTTTTGGGCAAAAGAAATTGAACATTTTATCTCAAATTTGAATTTAGATAGCTATATTCTTAAACTCATTTGAGATAAAATAAAAAAAATAAAATATACATATTTTCATATCTCTTTGAACTTAATTGAGTGATATTTGTTTAAGAAGAGGATGATCTGAATTTTATATGATCTATTTCAAAATGACTTGTCTTGATAACAAATTCCTAAACACTCAAGCCCAATAATAGTTTGATCTGAATTTAAAAATGATAGGATGAGTTTTGAAAGGAAGACATTTAAATTTGATAAAAAAAAGAGGGAAAGAGTTTTGAAAAATCAATTACATTTTGCTTTGAAGAAAGAGATGAGTTTTGAAGAGCTTATGTCTAATGGAACTTGAGTGAAAGCTTATTTTCTTGAAACTAATTAAATATATACAGTTAAAAAAGGGTGGGGGGTATCAAGATAAGTGAATCATTTGGTATTAACTATGAAAAATAGAAGAAGATAATATTATTAGAACTTAAAAAAAATTACTCTAAAATTAATAAAAATAAAAATTATGGATTTATTTGTACACCTTTATTTCCTTGATTTATTCTTGAAAAATTATTTGTACTTGATTTCATCATTCACACTTTATATGGTTTGATTGTATCAATATTTTGATAATTAACTAATATCAAAAATATTTTTGATCATTTTTTTAAATACTTTTCATAATTTGGTATCAAAATTTTTTTTTAGAAATTACCATTTGGATTGGTTTTTAGGATAAATAGCATAAAGAAGATTATTTTCACAATTGGTATCATATTTTCATAATTGGTATTAGATGGATTATGAGTATCATATTTTCATAATTGGTATCATATGTTGTCCTATACTCAATTGTTCAAATCTTTTGACAAAACAAAAAGATTACTTTATCTCAAATATATTTTATATAACCTTGACATTATACCTATGAGACAAATTCTAAAGATTGGTACCTTTATAAATCAAATTGATTAATACTTCTTTAGAAGAAAAAGAAATACTTTTTTATAAAATTAAATATATCTTATGTCTTGCTTTGAAACATCTACTTAACATGCTTAATTTAAAAAAGATCTATCTCTTTGGGATTTATTAAGTTTAAAGCAATTCTATAACTAAATTTAAGAATCTACTCAATGCATCTATTTTATTCAAAAAAAAAGAAATTTTTTTTTAAATATATATTATTATAAAATTCAATCTAAAATTTGAAAAGAGGGAAAGTTATAAAATTTGAATATAATTAATTTTAATGATGTTCTTTTAAATCTTGCCTTGCACTCTATTACATTATTTTTGGTAAAAATAATGAGTATTGTGTCTCAAATTAATTTTGTATTGATATATTCCTAATATAACATTATTTAGATGAAGTTGAAATACATTCTACACTTGGCTATCATAATCAAAATTTTTTTGAAATTTAAAATGTGAATTTAAAAGTCAAATTTGATATTAATTAAAGATCCTTAATTTGAAAGAAAAAGAGGAGAAGAAAAATATCATGTAATAGAATTTTTTAGTGTTTACTCTTAAATACAGAGAGAGAGATATTAATTGAATTAACTAATTTGATTTAATTAAAAATATCGATGATTTTGAATATTGACCTTAAACTCTTAATCAGTTACTTTATAGTTTTTCTACTTTGCACTCTCATGTGTTCATTCTATTTGATTTATTCAATTTGATTGACAAATCATTTTTTATAACTAATGGGAGTTGAAGTAAATTTGAAATATATTCTCACTCCTAATAAATTAATTTTGATATAAATTTTTAATTTTGAAACTCATCATACTAAATTTTTTATATGCTGATTTTATCATTTGGACAATCAAGTGGAGTTAAATTGAATTGGAACTCATTCTTACTCCAAGAAATAAATTTATAAATCCAATCTTGCAAATCATTTGAAAATATGAAGATATCACTAAATTTTTGATGTGCAATAAAAATTTTTATAAAATTATTTTTGTTCTAATACTATCTTTGATATATTTTTGATACATACCTTTTCAAAACTCAATTGATTGAAATTTATTAAGAAAAGAAAAGAACAAATATTGATTTGTATGATATATTTGTTTTTTGGTTCAAATCTTTTGAAAAGCTCTATCCCTTCATATTAATTTGAAAAATCTGAATTTGATCTATTTAGAAAGGGGGAGAGTGGTATCAATATGAATTTAGTATCAAACATGCTTAATTTGGTATCAGATGTGCCATTCAGTTCGAATTTGATACTCTCTTGAAATTGAATTTTTTGAATTTGATAATTTCTCTATTTTAACTTTGATTGATTTTGATATTATTTTTTGATTCCTCCCATAAGCTTTTTGATGCTGTCAAAAAGGAAAAAAAGTATGCCTAGTTGAGTAGATGCCTAAAGGATTAATGTTTTACAAACTCGATGATTTTGATGCTTGAAACCTCAATAATCATTGATTTGAATTGAAATATTATTTTGATATAAGTATATAAAATATGTATGTACAATGAATTAAAGGTTCGTTAAGAATTTTCATTCCTTATTTATAATATCTTGATTCACATTATCTGTTTCTTTAGTATATACTCAAAGTTTTGCCATCATCGAAAAAGAGAAGATTGTTGACCCCGCGATTGATTTTGATGATTGCCAAATTTTGAGGATATCCTATATCTAATCATGTATTTCAAGAATGTTTTAGATCTTTTCAGGTGATAAAATTGAAGAAATATTCATTCGAAAAGATCTCCATAAAATTCACTAAGTCAAAGTCTTCAAGGGAGAAAATTTAAGTTTAGACTTAGTGGAGTTGACCCATAGCAAGATGAGCTGACTCTTTCACTGAAACAAGGATGGCTCGTTAAGAAGAAAATGAAATTAGAAGATGAAAATATTATTTAAAAGAGATTGGGACCAAGAAATTCAAGTTTGGAAGATCAAATGAGAAAAAATGCTGTTGAAAGACTCCAAGTGTAATTCAAGATTAATTGAGTTAAGTAAAATTATTTTTGAAGACTTTCGACACAAGAAAAATCACCTAAAAGAATTAGAGTGGACCCACTTAAGAATCGAGTCAGCTCTGGCACGAAATACCCTTGATACTTTGATTTGCATGTAGCCGAGTCAGCTCAAAATAGATCCAAACCAGCTCTCTCAGGGTGACAGAGAAGATATTTTTGGGTTCTGCAGGTCAAGCCAGCTCGAAACAAGATCCAAGCCAGTACTCTCAGATCGACAGAAAGTTAGTTTTTCAAGCCTGTAGTTTGAGCTAACTCAAGACAAATTTGAGCCAACTAAAGACAAATTCAAGCCAGCTCAAAATAAATTCGAGCCAGCTCTCTCAAATGGACAGAATGCTAAAATTCAAGTTTTGTAGCTTGAGCTAGCTTGAAGCAAGACCCAAGCTGGCTCTGTCAGAACTTCAAAAAGCTGAATCTTCATTCTACAGTTTGACCCAGCTTGAAACAAGCTCGAGCAAGCTCGAATCCAAATCGAGCCAACTCAAGATCAGTTCAAGCTGACTCAATGACTCCTGACAGGTTTAACGGCTAGTTTTCTGATCATTGCTTAACAGCTATTTCTCCAATCTAATAGTCATTTCAGAGCTTCCAACAGTTAGAACTCTCTGTTCAGCCATCTCTAAGTATATTTAAGGTCAAAGAATCAAATTAGAAGTAAGTTTTTGAGAAAATGAGAGCTTAAAGTGAGACACCTTCAAGAATAAGAGTGAGCCACATTGCATATCTACAAGAAAGGAAAAGAGAGATTTTTAAGTGCTGAATTTAGAGAGTATTTCAAGAGCAATCATCTACAGAGAGTTTTAAGTGCTGAATTTAGAGAGTATTTCAAGAGCAATCATCTACAGCTTTTCAAACATCCTCTCTATTAGATGTATGTCCTAGAAGTCAATAGGGCTGACACATTGTAATAAATCTAGGATATAATTTTATACTTAATACATCAATTTGATCAAGAAAAGGACAAGTTTAATTTTATTCAAGAATGATGTATCCTTGAATCATTCATAGAATTAATACTTTGATGCATATTTTCAAAGTATTGAGAATTAGAGACATGTATAATTAATTCTTAAATGCTTCCGATCATAGTATCATTATGAGGATGGTGATCGATTTGGAAAGATTGATGTAAAGATCGCTTTCTTCAGGATAGATGAGTCTCTAGTCTACAGTGTAGAGATATCGAGCGATGAGTGTGGATAGTTGTTAAAGAATAATTAGTACTGAGCATGATTATATGAAAGATCATTTGGATTTCTAATCAATCGTCAGTAATTATCTCAATGTTGTAGTTGTATAAATGATCTTTTGATCTGCGATGGTATGATTGCTCGCAATGAGGCTACTGAAGTTTGACTGACATATAAATATGGCTTCGATGAGATCTTATAGTAGATGTTCATGATAGTTGATCCATTATAGGAGTAGGATGCATATTTAGAAAGAATCTATCGATCTTGATAGAGAAGAATAGTTTCATGGGTTTTAAGAGGCTAAGTTCAAGAGTCTATGGCCACAGTAGTGTGATAATAGAAAAAATTTTTATGAAGATCATAATTAGACTTGAGCTAATCAAATCTATCATATGACTGATGATGAGGTTTGATGATTTCTCCATGACCTGCCATCTATCAAGACTCACGATAAAGGGACTGAATCACATGTGAACTATATCTTGAGATTCTTTTTCAGTTCTATTGGGTTGCCACTACATACTGCTAGGTGTTACTGATAGATTATGAGAGCTCACTAGGATTACTCAGGATCAATAATCCTTGATGAGTTAGAGTAGAATTATTTTGATCCATTAAAAAGAGTTTCAATTATATTATGATAGAGATCATTATATATCTCACTATCAGATAGAATTGAATCTGTGGGGTCACACAATAAAGAAATTAGACTTGGAATAAGTAATTGAGCTTATGAAGTCTCAATTAGATTTAGAAAAATCTTATTGGGTTCAAGATAACCATGCTAGTACATGATTGAACCCAATTTTCTCATTGCACTTGTATTTCTTATTTGATAAGATTAATTTGAGTTAATTATATGCTAACAACCTAAATGAATTAGATTCATTGGGCTTCAATTATTAGGTGCCTAGGATTTTGGATCATATGTATTAATGATTCAAATTTTTAATCAATTTTTTTGATTGTTTGCATGGAGCGCCACTTAATTTGATCAAGTTGGGCATGTCCACTTAAAAGCGGGCATGAAGGACTAGCATGGGGCATCTCCTAAGCCCCATGTGGCATATAAAAAAGTAGATACAAAGGCTCCAATAGTTGGCACCTAATGGATCTCCTTAAAAGGATCAAACATCTAAGGCTACAAGAATTCCTAATGCAAGTAGGACTTGTATTAAGAGGTTATTTGGTTTTGAATAGGATTCAAACCTTTTATCTATTTAAAGAGATATTCTTTAAGGCTTTTTAGCATTAGATTTTTAGTAGCCCATGCCTCCCATAAGGTCCCCCCATGCCCCCTTCTCTTTTCCCTTTGGATCCAACACCCAAAGAGGTTTGGGCATCCTCCATCTCCACACCCAAGAGGAGCTTGGACGTCTCTTTTTCTTTGCTAGTTTTCAGACCTTGATTACTTCATAATCAAAAAAAGAAGAGAAGAAAAAGATCAAGAAAAGAATCAAAGAGTTGATCATGAAGAAGAAAGATCAACACAAAAAAAGACTGTTCAAGCTGATCTTGAGTGGATACCCATAGAGGCTGGATACTTATACAGCTAAGAGAAAACTTACTCTCTTTCAGATTTAAATTTAAAGAAAAAAATTATAAAATAGGTATATGATTCGATCACATATATAATTTCAGCATAAAATTCAGTATGTATTCAATTTCAGCATATGAAGTAGATCCTTATGTTGTATATTTTATGCATGTATGATTTAGATTAAAAGATATTTTAATCTTTTATTCTACTATATTATTAAAAAAAAAATTTAAAATATACATGCATGCTTCGACATAAAATTTAACAGTGGTATTAGAGCCACGGATTTCATATATATGAAATTAACATATATATTTTTTAAAAGAGTTTTAAAATTTAATTTTTCTTGATATATAAAATATATAGATGATTATTTTAAATCTAAAATTTATTTTATATTTAATTTTTAATTCATATATTCGATATGTGAAGGTATGTATAGATCTAAAATTTATTCTAGATAGGATTCTAGTTTATGTATATGTGATATATAGATGCATGCATAAATTTAAAAATTATTTTAACCTAATTTATGATTCATATATGAGATGTATGATTATATATTTAGATCTAAAAATTAGTTTCAATATATTTATGATTTATATATGAGATATATAATATCATGTTAAGATCTGAATTTTTATTTAGATCTGAATTTTACATACATATATGAGATATATGCTTATATGTTAAATCTGTAAATTAGTTTCATGATTTAAAACTTATCTTTTATATAAAAAATTTAAATTTAAAATTTAATTTTAAAATTTAAAATTTATGTTTATACATGAGGATTTTGATCATGGATAAATCAAAAATTAGATCATGTAATTTGATTGTATCTGAGATTTTTGATTTGAATATTATGGGTCTAATTTGATTAAGTAATTAATCAAACTGAGTCAAGTATTGATTAAGATTAGATCAATTAAGTTTTAAGATCATACAATTATTATTAATTAAATTGATTAAATTCTATATGTAAAATTGATTAACCTAAGGACCTAATTTAGCTCGATGGTCTGAGCCTGATTTACTTAAGCTAACCTATTTCGATCAATTAATCTATTAGTGTCTAAGGCAAGTAATTAAGAGGTGGTTATTTAATTAGTTCCATTCGCTTATCTGACCAATTTATTGGTGTCTAAAAAAAGCAATGGGAGGATCTCACCGATCTCTACTTATCTGGCTAATTTGAAAGATTGAGTCTTGAATAAGATTACTTGGTGGTTTGGTTTAGCCCATGCCAATTAGATCGATCATATGATGACTGATTAGATGAGACCTAAACTTAAACTTTTCTATAAATATTAAGTCCATAAGTCTTCTACCATTGTAGATGTTCGGGCATGGTACTGGTGTTGATTGTTCTCAGCTGGTCACAATGGTTTAGTTGCACCAAAAACATACAACCACTCTATTAGTAAAGAGTTGTTTCAAAATAAAGATAGGGTTGGACTCAATAACTATTAGGTGAGGGATCCAATGATGGCTTTGCACCTGCTTATGAATAGTGAGTCAGAATGTGGTCAATAACTGTTAGATAAGCTGACATAACTTAGAGATCAAGTTGCTACAACATACTTAGAGAAGTATCTAGACAAAATTTTTTCATACATCGGTATGCATGTTACCAATAACTATAGATGAGATATATAGCATCGGTAAGACCACAGCATCCACTAGAAATCTAGTTATCATATTAGGATCTTTGTTTTCCATCTGAAAAGTGGAAGGATCCAAAAAAATAGTGGGAGTCATTGTTTGCTTCTTAAAGTCTCTAGAGTAAATATAAATTTAAAGTATAAAAGTCTAACTTGAATCTTTACTCTCGTAATTAAACCATGTCAGCTTCAAACCCTCTAGCCCGCATCTTTGAGTCCAATTGTTTGATCAAAATCAATTATAAAGACTAGCTTAAAAATCTCAGGATTATCCTAACTTCTAAAAAATTAGGTCATGTACTCAACTAAGAATCCCTAATGTTATCAAACCATCCTACTACTGAGCAAAGAACAGCATATGAAAAGTGGATGGATGAAGATAGTTAGATTAAGTACTATATGCTGGCCTCTATGTCAAACGAGTTGCAGAGCCAGCATGAGCATATACCCACTACTAGGGATATGATCACTCACCTATAAGAGTTATATGGTAAGCAAAGTCACACAGTATGCTTCGAAGTATCCAAGAGACTCTTCAATCTGAAGATGCACGAAGGGCAATCAGTCCATGAGCATTGTATGATAGTGATCAAGGATATTGAGGAGTTTGAGAAGTTCGAACTTAATATGCAAAAGAAATTGTAAATGAATTTGATCCTTCAATCCTTTATGAGTTCATATAGTCAATTTATTATAAATTTTCATATGAATAAACTTGATTGCACCATATCCGAACTGATCAATATGTTGGTCACTATTGAAGGAACCTTAAAGAGTTCAAGGGACACTATTCTCACTATGAAGTGAACTTCTTCATCCAAGAGAAAGTCTGATTAGAAGAAGAAGAGTAAATCCGTAAAGAAGTAGAAAAAAGAGAGCAAGCCAAAGAAGAACATTTCGAAGAAGGCTGAAGCAAAGGAAAAGTATTTTCACTGTGATGCTGAAGGCCACTGGAGGAAGAACTATCCACTTTATCTAGAGAGTCTGAAGATCAAAAAAAATAACAAACCTTCAGAAGGTATGCTCGTAATTAAAACTAACCTTATGATTTCTTCTACTTCTAGTTGGGTATTAGACTCTGATTCGAGTGCTCATATATGTACTTCAATACAGGATCTAATAAAAAGTAAGAGGTTGAGGGAAGGAGACATGATCCTTCAAATCGATAATAGAGAAAAAATTACAAAAATTATTGGAATTATCCTCTTTGATTATCGTTGGAATTTAGATTAGATTTAAAAGACTTATTTTATTTTTGTAGCTAGTTAGAATTTAATTTTCATGTCTGTGCTAGCATAGGATGTTTTGATTTTAATTTTAATAAAGACTTTTATTTCATTTATTTATGAAAAAATTGATTGCATATGTTCTTTTAATTGATAGTCTTTATCACTTGTATATTGATGCGAATGTAAATTTAAATGAGTAAGTAGTGAGTACCATAGGTCAAAAAAGATCCAAATATAAAATTAACCAAAAGTACTTGTGGCATCATAGACTAGACCATATTGGAGAGGATAGAATAAACAAATTAAAAAAGGATGGGATCCTTGGCTCTTTTGATTCAGAGTCATACCCAGCTTATGAATCTTATCTTTGAGAAAAAATGGTCAAGTTACCCTTTATGGAACATGGAGAAAGGGCCACCAAGTTACTTGTCCTGATACACACCGATGTGCATGGGCCATTTGATGTGCAGTCAGGAATAGTTATAGCTACTTTATCACCTTTATCGATGATCTATCATGATATGGATATGTGTATCTAATGAAACATAAATCTAAAGTCTTTAAAAAGTTTAAGAAATTTAGAAATGAAATAGAAAAACAAACAGATAAATCTATTAAGATTCTTTGATCTGATCGAGGAGGTAAATATCTCAAGCAAAAATTTTTAAGATATCTTAAGGACAATGGCATAGTCTCTCCATAGACTTCTTCTGGACCACCTCAACTCAACGGGATATCCGAAAGGAGGAATAGGACCTGTTGGTGCAAAAATCGCCAGCATTGGAGAACCTGGAGTCGAGGGAATCGCGGTCCCGTCGAGACCTGCAAAAGAAGTCTAAACCGGAGTTGGGGTTACTCCGGCAAGACCCTCCGACGCTCAAGTCAGTTCTCTGCCTCAGCAAGAATGGAGTGCTCGAACGAAAATTTTAGCAGAGTTTTTGGGATAGAAATTAGAGCCTAGAGAGTAACGTATCTGGGGCCCCCCTTTTTATAGCGGAGGGAGCAACGGATTGATAGCGACGTTGGTAACCGCCTAGTAGTGGGCCGCTCGGGGTCAAGAGGAATTTATTATGAAGAGTAATGGGGTGGAGTCGTGGCTGTCACCATGGCTCACCATGTGGAGTCTGTTGTGGAGAGTGGAGCGGCGTCCGTTGTCGCGACTCGCCAGAGAGCGATGGAGCCGCGCAGTATCCGTCGCAGGAAGTGGAGCAGAATCATGGCCATTACTGCAGCCTACCGCGTGGGGCCTGTTACAGGGAGTGATGGAGCGCGTAGAATCCATCGCAGGAGGTGGAGCAGAGTCGTGGCGTTACTGTGGCCTGTCAGGGAGTCCAAGCCTGTCGACCGAAGTTCGGTTGAAGCACCTGACGAAGAGAGGTGGCTATCCATCTGAGAGGAGCTCGGATGCTGCTGGCGAGCTGTCTACTGTTGGGTGCCTTGAGCGTTAGTACTATAGGCGGGGGCCATTTGCTGTAGGAGCCCAGTCAGAGGCTTTCTATAGATGAAGTCCGGCTCCCGTAGGAGTCCGGATGAAGTCTTCCTGCAGTCGGAGTCGGAGATGAAGTCCAGCTCCCGTAGGAGTCCGGACGAAGTCTGCCTGCAATTAGAGTCGAGGATGAATTCCAGCTCCCGTAGGAGTCCGGATGAAGTCTACCTGCAATTGGAGTCGGAGACGAAGCCCGATTCCCTTAGGAGCCCGGACGAAGTCTACCTACAATTGAAGTCAGGGATGAAGTCCGGCTCCCGTAGGAGTCCGGATGAAGTCTACCTGCAATTGGGGTCGTGGACGAAGTCCAGCTCTCGTAGGAGTTTGGATGAAGTCTATCTGCAATTGAGTCGGGGATGAAGTTCGGCTCCCGTAGGAGTCCGGATGAAATTTACCTGCAATTGAAGTCGGGGATGAAGTCTGGCTCCCGTAGGAGTCCGGACGAAGTCCACCTGCAATTGGAGTCGTGGACAAAGTCTATCTGCAATTGGAGTCGGGGATAAAGTCCGACTCCCGTAGGAGTCTGGACGAAGTCTATCTGCAATTGCAGTCGGGGATGAAGTCCGGCTCCCGTAGGAGTCCGGACGAAGTCTATCTGCAATTGGAGTCGGGGATGAAGTCCGGCTCCCGTGGGAGTCCGGACGAAGTCTATCTGCAGTCGGAATCGGGGATGAAGTCTGACTCCCGTAGGAGTCCGGACGAAGTCTTCCTACAGTCATGAAGAATCTGGTCAATGCTGGTGGGGGGTTTATCCGTCGGTATAACTCGAGAATGCTGTGAGACTCGACTGCAGGAGAGAAGTCGCCGAAGGTCGGATGCTGGTAGAATCCCTGAATGGTCACTCCTGACATGAACTTCGGCTGGGGGGGGATTTTATACCCAACACCAGTCTCCCTACTTCCAAGTTCGAGTTTCGAACGAAGGAAGTACAGAAAAATTTTCACAGTCGAAGTCATTTTTTTGAATTCCACACACGACCGCCCTCGAAAATCTTGGCATTCAATGTGCGCGTATGGAGTCTTTTTCTGATTAGGGCGATCCGAAGAGTCCTTTCGAAATTCCCCCCAGTGCGTAGTCCTAAGCGCCACACCATAATGGTCCCGCTAGCAGCCAGTCCTACGTCACGGTGAGTGGGACACATGGCGGGCGCTGGTGGACTTAGGGATATCCGCCACCATAACTGCGCCAGGCCCCATCGCTTATTTAAGCCCCCCTTTCCCTCCAGGGGCTTCACTTCGCCTGAGAGTTGACACCTTTCTTCTGCTGAGAGTTTAGTCACTCCATCGGTGCCCTTTTTGACTCTAAGCACTCTTCGCACCAGTCTTCGCCATCTCTACCGGCTCCCCGCCGCCTTCAGTCTTTCGAGCCCCTTCGAGGGGTTCTCCCGTCGGGGCTTCTGCCCCGAAGGCCAACCTCAGAGGATACCACGGATCAAGAGAAGTATGAGGGGGAAAACAGCGACCTGCGAATTCTCCGATGGTCGAACTATCACTGAGGGTTCCCACCGCCTCAAAGGGGGCTCGAGGGAGAATTCCTTTAACAACAAGGATTTAATAACGGAAACAACCGGTGAGCGCGTTCCATGCGAGAATTTCGAAGTAGTTGAACGGGGTGACACCGGTCAAGGGGGCAGAGTTGTCATCACAAGCTGTGGCGAGATTCTTGATGTCGTCGGGGCCAAGGGACCAGAAGCGGTCAGCGCTGACGGTGGGGCAGTAGAACTTGTTGCGGGGATGGTGGAAGTAGCGCATGCCGACCTTGCCGAAGTACCTAGGACAGTGGTTGTCGTGGAGCACACGGTGGTGGTGCATGCCTCCGGTGCCATCGCGGCCTCCGAGGTACTTTCGGTTCTTCCCGATGCAGGTCGTCATCGCTGTTGCCGTCATCGTCGCTGCCCCTTGAATTCTATCCCCCCCTTTTCCCCCTAGGGCTGGGGTTTCGACGATGGAGCGGAACGAGGCGGGGGGCGAGAGCTGAGGGATTTATCACATGCACTGGAAAATGCTGCCGAGAAGGATGGAACCGGAAGGAGAAGTCGAAAGCTTGAAGTGGTCCCCAACGTATTCCTTTTGAGTCTTGTAACAATGTTCTTTTTCCTCGGCCCCCAGGGCCTTGTAATGTACACCTTGCTAATCAAGAATGAGAAGGAGATTTTGTTACTTCGTCCACACTTTGCGTCGAATTGCCGCCTGCCAACTTCTTTCTTCACCATTGTTATTGTTGTATTCCCTTCTTTTTCTTTTTCTTTTTTTTTTTTTTTTTTGACGTCGTCCAGAGGTTACTGGTCGTTGCTGCGTCGGCTCGCTTTTCCAGTCATCCTTCTTCTTCAGCCTTAATGGCTCTGTAATGCATATTTAATAAATAACATGAGAAGAGAATTTTTCGCTACCTCTTTTACTCATGTGTTGAATTGTCACTTGCCGAGCTTCTTGCGGCTTTTGCCTTGCTCGAAATCGATGCCGTTCGGAGGTACCCGATTGTCGTCGCATTGGCCCATCCTTTCATCCATGGCCGCAGATTTGTTCGGGGCCGCTCGGGTTTGACGCCCCCTTTCAGAGTTCGAGCTCGGAGGTCCGAGCTTCTCGTCACCTTGAGGAAGTCGTCTTATCTCGGGCTTGTGTTGAGAGCTTTCTTGAAGGTCGGGAATTTTGATAAGAACCCCAATCCTTGCTGGGATGAGGTTCCTGCATCTTTGATGCTTTTTGTTTCCCATTCGTCGCTGACTCAGTCCGTCACTTTCCTTTTTAACTCCCCTCCCCTTTTTCCTTTTTCTTTTTCGAGTGAGGGTTTTCCCTCTACTCTTGATGGGGTCGCGGGAGCGCGAAGGGGCCACTGAGAAGGTCCCCTTTTTCTTATCTGGTCTTGGATGATCGGACCTTAGTCGGCGCCAGGGCGATGTTCTTCCTTACTTTTGATGTAATCGATCCCAGTTCGTATTATGATGAGGTTCTTTCCCCGCTCCTAACAGGACTGTGGGGGCACGTATGGGCGTTGCAGGGCCTCTCCCCCCATCCGATCTCAGAGTAATCGGGCCTTCAACTTTGCTCATGTTAGGGTGAGGTTCTCCTCCTGTCCCTAACATGGCTATGGGGGCGCGTATGGGCACTGAGGACCTCTCCCCCCATCCGGTCTAAGGAGAACCGGACCTTCGACTTTGCTCAAGTTAGGGCGAGGTTCTCCTTCTGTCCCTAACATGGCTGTGGGGGCACATACGGACATTGTAGGGCCTCTCCCCCCATCCGATCTAGGGAGAATCGGGCCTTTGACTTTGCTCAAGTTAGGGTGAGGTTCTCCTCCTGTCCCTGACATGGCTGTAGGGGCACATATGGGCGATGCAGGGCCTCTCCCCCCATCCGGTCTAGGGAGAATCGGGCCTTCGACTTTGCTCAAGTTAGGGCGAGGTTCTCCTCCTATCCCTAACATGGCTGTGGGGGTACATACGGGCGTTGCAGGGCCTCTCCCCCCATCCGTCTAGGGAAACCGAGCCTTCGACTGCGTCGAGACGAAGCTCTCCTCCAACTCCCGACGCGGTTTGTTTTAACTGTCCTGTCGATATAGGCTCACGTCAAAAGAGGAGACATGCGGATATAAAACTTTTATTTAAAATAAAGTTATCGGTAATACATTCATAAGTTTTCAGAGCTCCATGGTCGTGGGAGGTCTGCTCCTCCGAGCTCCTTGAGGTAATAAGTTTCGGGTCGGACTACTTCTTTGACTTCGTATGAACCTTCCCAATTGGGGCGAGCTTCCCTCGATCCTGAGGTTGCGAGATGGTGGCTCGTCGAAGCACTAGATCTCCTGCTCTAAAGACTTTATTCTTGACCCGGGAGTTGTAATAGCGGGCGACTTTCTGTCTGTAGGCTGCCATCCGAACTTGAGCTACCTCCCGCTTTTCTTCTAGCAAGTCGAGGTTGGCTTTAAGACCTTGCGAATTGTGATGCTCGTTGAATGCCACGACTCGTGCCGACAGGAGCTTGAGCTCGATTGGGATAACAGCCTCCATTCTGAAGGCTAGAGCGAAGGGGGTCTCCCCCGTGGATAGTCTTTGGGTAGTTCGGTACGCCCATAACACATGATAAAGTTCGTCTACCCAAGTTCCCTTCACTTTTTCGAGCCTTGTCTTGATCCCTTGCAGCAGAGTTCTGTTGGTCACTTCAGCTTCGCCATTTGCCTGAGGATGGGCTACGGACGTGAAGTTGTGGGAGATGTTTAGGTCCTCACAAAATTTGATGAATCTCGCTCCCGTAAATTGTCATCCATTATCAGTAATTAGGGTTCTCGACAGGCCGAACCTGCAAACGATTGACTTTCAGACGAAGTCTTGCACTTTAGCTTCTATGATTTTCGCCAGCGATTCAGCCTCGACCCACTTGGTGAAATAGTCAATCGCTACCAGGAGGAACTTCCTCTACCCCGATGCCACGGGAAAGGTGTAGCAAAAATTTTGTGCAGGGGCAAAATGGTAATTGTAAAACTTTTTCAAAATTACTATTTTACAGTGAAATTATTAATTAATCTCATTAATTAATACTAATTAACCCTACACTAGGATCTAAATATGATACAACAGCATGCATTTAAATTTGAAATTCAAATTTGAATCAGTAAACCTTTTACAGTACTGTGTTCAGAACACATCACCTTTTGTGGATAGTCGATCACCGCAATCTGATCACCGTGGGGGGCTCTGATCATCATGTCGTAGCCACACAAATGTCTGGCCTCTACGGATCGTCCACACGAAGCTCCCATCTGATCAGCTCCTCACGAATGCTAGTTCGTGATTTACCCTTTTGATGGCAGATGTTGATCGAACTCCTTCGATCGATGTGTGCCAACTTCTCGGATGCTCTGGATCATCTGCACAGTTGCTTGAGAGGCTGATGGATCTCTTCCTAAAATTTGGTGGACTCACGACACTCGTGGCACACCAATCTCACTTCCCGATCCCTAGGTAGAAACCCTAGGGTACACACCAAAAACCCTGCGCCCAATGTTCTCTCTTTTCTTTCTTTTTCTCTCGGAAGGTTTTGGACCTTCACCTTGCACACCAGCCTTTCTCACGCCCCACTTTCTTTCTCTTAATTTTTCTACGCACGGCCCACCTTTTTTGCATTTTTAAAACAACGTCGAATGTGTCTTATCCGCGTGAGAGGATAAAGACAAGAGGTTACACATTTGAATTCAAATCAAATTTGAATTCAAATAAAAACCAACTTATCCCTATCCTTTTGGGCGTGAGAAGAGAAGGGGGTGCTCTTTGTGTATGGAAAATATTTCATGAGAAACCTTTTCTCGTGTAAGTAATATGGGCACAAAATGGATAAGGATGAAGGGGCAAGTGATAAGTTATCCATTCAAATTCAAACATGCTTTGAATTTGAATGGCTAACTAATTATTTTATCCATCCATATGGTGCACAAATGAGGGCGTGGGGAAGGGTTTTGCGTGAGAAAAATTTCATGAGAAGTTTCTTCTCGTGAATTCAAATGGGTGCAAGGAAGTTGGGTGTCGCAGGGAATTTAAAACAAGGTGGTTTGATTCAAATTGAGCCAACCTAATCTAAATAGGTTAAGCACAATTAGAATAGATTAAACCCAACATAATTAGGCTTAATTAGGCTCAATAAAATCCTAATTAAATCAGGAATTAACTAAGCCTAACCTCTGATCAAATCAGGGACTAAACCACCTTAGCGATTAGGTCAACATTTAACCTAATCGGGTCAATCCAAACTGAATCCAATTCAATTGGACTTGATCCAAAAATAATTACTCAATCAAATTGAGTTAATTAGTGATCAAATCACTAATTAAACCTCTCATAAATATTGAGTCCAAATCCGATGGGCAATCAGGCATCAGAGACCATCGATATGAAACCCTGATCAAAGAATTCAAATTTTAAATTCAAAATTTTGACCTCGATACCCAAAATGTGTGGAACTCATGATCAGAGAATCTTAATTCTCAATCATAGAGTCCCAGACAGATAAGACTCATAATCAGCCATCAGATCAGAAAGGAACCTCTAATGTGTGTGACCCCACAGGTTCGAACCTAAGCCGGTAGCACAGGAACCAATTCCTGTACTAATCGAAGTGACCATCTAGCAATGGTACCCGACGATCGGATAGGTCGAATAATCACAATCGCAACATTCAGAACCTACGTGAATATGGTTACCGTATAATTCATCCCTTTTGACCCCTGTGTTTAGGACGACTCAGGGTTAAACTGTCAACCCTGATGATATCATCCGAATCGTGCTCAACTCAATTAGTCCTGTGACTCCTCACTAGGACTACCCTGGCAAGGTTTTGCTAAATTGAAACACGACTGTACACAGCTTCTAAACTGGAGTGGTCAATCCCATCTTGACACACGCACCGACAAGTCAAGTACTTGACTACACCCAGCAGCCTTCCGTCATTGAATTAGAAATTTAGGTAGTCCAGTGCCTAAGTGCAGTGAGTTGCTTGCAAGTCACCATGGCAGTCTCAGGTCGGAGGACATTTATACCCATATCCCATCGGAGCAAATCTTGACAGCAGAAATAGCTCCGGAGTTGGTCACGTTCAGTGCAGATGTACCATTACATCTCACCTGTATGCCATACCAGTGTCTCCACACTCTTTAGTTATGAGGACAACCAACCCATATGGCACACAACGACCTATGCTCGATAAACGTTGTCGTCCTTGGTAACAACGTATCATTTGATCGCGAACATGTTTAAGGACTAAGCGATAAATCCTCCTTTATCGAGTCTAAATAGTCCTAAGGACTTCACCACAACACAGGAGTTCATTAAAAGATGAAACATTTGTAATGAAAAAATACCAAAATAACTTTTATTTATTTATAATTCATGTACTAATACAAAAGGAGCACAACCGTCAATAGCTGACGATTGGCTTTGGGACACTATTCCCAACAATCTCCCACTTGGCCTAAAACCTATCGGTGCAGTATCTAATACCCATCTTTGACTTGTAGTCGTTGAACTCCTTCACCGCAATGGCTTTAGTGAATGGGTCGGCCAGGTTCTCCTTCCCGTCGATCTTCTGAAGGTCGACGTCACCTCGATCCACGATCTCCCGGATGAGATGGTAGCGGCGCAGAATATGCTTCGTCCGCTGGTGTGCCTTTGGTTCCTTCGCTGAGCAATGGCTCCAGAGCTGTCGCAGTAGAGCAGAACTGGACCAACAAGGGAGGGTGCTACTCCGAGCTCGGTGATGAATTTTCTCAGCCACATCGCTTCTTTGGCAGCATCTGATGCAGCAATATACTCCACCTCGCATACTGAATCAGCCACAGTGTGTTGCTTGAAACTCTTCCAGGAGACAGTCCCACCATTAAGGGTAAAAATAAATCCTGACACACTCTTGCTATCATCGCGATCAGACTGGAAACTAGAGTCTGTAAATCCTATAAGTCTCAAGTCCGATTCACCATATATAAGCCACTGGTCCTTAGTATTTCTTAAATACTTCAAGATGGTTTTAACAACCTTCCAGTGATTCTCTCCTGGATCAGATTGGTATCTACTCACTACCCCTAGTGAGTATGCCACATCTGGTCGTGTACATGTCATGGCGTACATGATAGATCCCACTGTCGAAGCATATGGAATCCTACCCATACGCTCTCTCTCTTGAGTGTTGTCAGACAATCCCTCTTCGAGAGAGAAATTCCATGGCCTATCGGTAGATAGCCTTTTTTGAAATTTTCCATGCTGAACCTTTTCAGCATAGTATCTATGTACGTGGACTGGATAAGCCAAGCAACTTTTTGGATCTATCCCTATAGATCCTCATCCCTAGGATGTAGAAGCTTCTCCCAGATCCTTCATGGAGAACTGTGACGATAGCCAAATCTTTATTCCATGTAATGCAGGGACATCATTCTCAATTAAGAGAATGTCATCCACATACAATACAAGAAATATTACTACTGGACCATTAGCCCACTTATAAATGCAGGACTCTTCTCCGTTCTTAATGAAGCCATACGTTTTGATCATCCTATCAAAACGTATGTTCCAACTCCGAGATGCCTGCTTAAGTCCATAAATGGACCTCTGTAGCTTGCACACCTTAGACTCATCTGTGGATGTGAACCCTTCAGGTTGTATCATATACACCTCTTCATCTAGCTCTCTGTTTAGGAAAGCTGTCTTCACATCCATCTGCCAGATTTCATAGTCCAGATGGGCAGCTACCGCAAGCATAATCCGAATGGATTTGAGCATTGCCACAGGAGAAAATGTCTCGTCATAGTCTATACCATAACATTGACGATATCCCTTGGCAACCAGACGGGCTTTATAGGTCTCCACCTTTCCGTCTGCGCCCCTCTTCTTTTTGAAGACCCACTTACACCCTATGGGTTTTACTCCTTCTGGTGGGTCAACCAATGTCCACACATCGTTGACCTTCACGGACTCCATTTGGATTTCATGGCCTCTAGCCATTTCTCAGAGTCAGGTCTCTGCATTGCATCCATGTAGGTGATCGGATCCTCATCATTTTCATCAAGTTCGACAGGATCACCATCCCGGACCAAGAAACCATAGTATCTGTCCGGTTGATGTGGTACTCTACCAGACCGCCTTAAGGGAGCATAATCAATGGGCTCCGAATCTGATTTAATCAAATCGGTTCAGGTTCAGTAACATGTGTCAGTTTTTCCACCTGTCGAACTTCGTCAAGTTTGACTTTAGAGGCAACAGTTCCTTCACTAAGGAACTCCTTTTCTAAAAAGATTGCCTTAAGGCTGACAAACACCTTTTGCTCATCAGCAAGGTAGAAATAATACCCTTTGGTCTCTTTTGGGTACCCTATAAAATTATACTTGTCAGACCTAGGTCCAAGCTTGTCTGTAATTAAATGTTTAATATAAGTCGGACACCCCCAAACCCTAAGGTGTGAGAGTACTGGCTTACGTCCTATCCATATCTCATATGGTATTTTGGCTACAGACTTACTCGAAACTCTATTTAGAAGGTAACAAGCTGATTCGAGCACATATCCCCAGAGGGAGATCGACAGACCAGCAAACCCCATCATGGATCGAACCATGTCTAACAGGGTCAGATTCTTCCTTTCAGACACACCATTATGCTGTGGTGTTCCAGAAGGAGTCCACTAAGAGAGAATCCCATTCTCCCCTAGATACGTCAGAAATTTATTGGAAAGGTATTCACCTCCTCGATCAGATCGAAGAGTTTTAATACACTTCCCAGTTTTTTTTCTACCTCATTTCGGAATAGTTTGAACATTTCAAATGATTCCGACTTATGCTTCATTAAATAGACATACCATACCTAGATAGGTCGTCTGTGAAGGTTATGAAGTAAAAAAATCCACCTCTTGCACTTGAGCTCATGGGTCCACATACATCAGAATGTACCAGACCTAAGAGTTCACTGGCTCGCTCACCTTTTTCAGTAAAAGGTGACTTGGTCATCTTCCCAAGAAGATAGGACTCACAGGTTGGAAGTGATTCACAATCACTAACTTCAAGAATTCCTTCTTGAGCAACCTGTTTATCCTGTTCTTATTGATATGACCTAGCCTACAGTGCCAAAGGTAGTGTTGCTCCTAGATTGATTTTGATGATTACAAAGCAGATTGAAGGGATACAAATAATTTTAAATTGAAAAAGTCCTTATGCTCTTCAGGGGCAAAATCATAATTTATTAAAATCCTAATTTGATAGTATCATTTGGTAGAACAAATGATTAGTAATCTATTGGTAAAATTTCATTGTGTTTGGACTTATATTTTTGAAGTTATGAATGTTTGAAGTGTATGAGTCGACTCATGAGTCAACTCATGGCACTATGAGCTGATTGGCACGCAAAAATTCCCCTTGGCACGCTAGTTTTCTGGCTTGGCACGACCTGTGAGTCGACTCATGAGTCGACCCACAAGGCATGAGTCGACTCATGAGTCGACCCCTGCTGATTTGAGCCAAGAATTTCCAGAAACTCATTCTCTGGTCTTTGCAACAGAAGTCGACTCATGAGTCGACTCCTGAAGCATGAGTCGACTCATGAGTCGACCCCTACGATGAAAAATGTCAGCAACGGCTATTTTTTTGCCCATTTTAATTGCCTTTTATGCTTCCTAAAATTGCTCTAACGGCTCTTTATCTGCCTAAATTGTTTTCTCTTGTTTCTTATTGCTATAAAATGTTTCAAATGGTGAAAGAAATGGCAGATCAAAAAGGAGAGATCAAACCTATATACAAGAGGATCCAAAATCTACACGAAAAAGCCTGAGATCAACGAAATACCCAAAAGAAAAAGAGAGAGGATCCACAATATACAAGAGAGATTGTGAAAGAGAAAAGCAAGAGCATTCAAAGAGAGGATCTTTCAAGCCTATTGTTCAACCTTGATCAAGAGATCTTTCAAAGCCTTCAAGAAGTCTTCAATCAAAGATCATCCTCTTCTCAAGCATTCATTCAAGCGTTCATCCACCTTGAGAAAATCCAAAAAGGGTTTCTTCATTTGAGTAAAGTATTTTTATTGTTATATTCGCTCATTTAAGGAGCTGTTATTGTATTAATTTGTGCTCTAAATTTTCTTACTCTTTGTGAGTAATTGTTCTTGTTTTTGGAGGATTTCCAAAACAAGGAAAGGTTGATCCGAACCTGAAATCGGAGTATTTTGGGTTAGCTTGTACCCGGGAAACAAGTAGACTAGCTTGGGATAGCTAGTGTCGGAGTTTCCGACGTTTTGTATTCGGGTTGAATACAAGTATAGTGGATTGAAATTCCCAAGTAGGAGCTTGGGGAGTGGATGTAGGTGCAAGGTTGGCACCGAACCACTATAAATCCTTGTGTTTGTGGTGTACTTTATTGTTTCTCTTTATTTCTTTATTATATCCTTGCATTCCTGCTTTTGGTAATTAATATTGAATTAAAGTCTTTGTTTTGTTCATCATAAGTAATTAATTAAGCCTAAAATTTTTAGAAACCCAATTCACCCCCCCCTCTTGGGTTGCATAGCTGGGCAACAAGTGGTATCAGAGCCCGGTGCTCTAGCCCTTCTTTGATCTAACAATCAAAGAGCCAAAGATCTATGGCAACCCATGTCGATACTTCTCTAGCCGAGGGGCAATCTACAAACCGACCTCCACTTTTCAATGGGTCTCATTACACCTATTGGAAAGCTCGGATGAAGATATTCATACAAGCACTCGACTATGATATGTGGAGTATCATAGTGAACGGTCCTCACACACCCATCAAGATTATAGATGGTGAGGAGTCAACCAAACCCGAGAAAGAATGGGATGAGGTTGATAAGAAATTGGCATAATTAAACCCAAAGCCATGAATGTTCTTTATTGTGCACTAGATGCAAGTGAATTTAATCACATTTCTACTTGTGCATCTGCTAAAGAAATATGGGATAGGTTAGAAGTAACCCATGAGGAAACAAATCAAGTAAAAGAATCTAAAATAAACATGCTTGTACATAAATATGAATTGTTTAAAATGGAGCATGATGAGTCCATAACTGCTATGTTTACTCGTTTTACTGATATAATTAATGGTTTGAAGAGTCTTGGCAAATCTTATACTAACAGTGAGCTTGTAAGGAAGATTCTCAGGTCATTGCCTAGAACTTGGGAAGCCAAGGTGACTGCATCCAAGAAGCAAAGGACTTGAACACTCTACCTCTAGAAGAGCTTCTTGGATCCTTGATGACTCATGAACTTAGCATGAAGCAACATCAAGAGGATGAAGTCAAAAAGAAAAGAACCATTGCCCTCAAATCCATAACTTTGCCTGATTATGAAACGGATGACACTGAAGATGAAGAACAGGATGAAGAGATGGCACTCATCATCCGAAAATTTAAGAAGTTTCTAAGAAAAAGGAAACAGGGATGAGAAAGAAGTTCACAAAAGGGGAACAAAGCAAAGAGAAAGAGAAAGATCAACCCCTTATATGCTACGAGTGCAAGAAGCCGGGACATTTCAGATCTGAATGTCCACAACTGAAGAAAGGTCCCAAAAAGTTCAAAAAGAAAGCAATGATGGCAACCTGGAGTGCGAGTGATGACTCAAGCTCCGATGAGGAAACCTCAACAGAACAAGCCAACCTGTGCCTGATGGCACACGAAAATGAGGTAACTTCTGAATCCACTAGTGAATTTACTTTTGAAGAATTGCATGAAGCATTCTATGATTCAATTGATGAATTAAAGAAACTAGGGAAGAAAAATAAAGAACTGAAATTGGAAAATCAGTCCTTAGTGAAACAAGATGAAAACCTTTCAATTGAAAAATCCACCTTGATTCAAGAAAATCAAAACTTAAAGAATGAAATTAACAAGCTGAAACCTATAGTAGATAAGTTCACCTTAAGTTCAAACAAACTAAATATGATCCTTGATAATCAGAAAGCTATATATGATAAGGCTGGACTTGGCTATAAACCTCTGAAGAAACAAAAATTTCTGAAGGATATCTATGTAAATTATTCAAGTAACAAGTCTACAAATATTACTTGTTTCAAATGTGGAAGAATAGGACATAAATTATACACATGTCTTATTAACAAATATGCAAACACAAAGAAAATATGGGTTCCAAAAGGAACCATTTTGACTAACTTAAAAGGACCCAAGAAAGCTTGGGTACCTAAGACAGAAACTTGACCTTTGCTTGCAGGTGGGTCTAGCATCCCAAGAAGGAAACAGGAAATGGTATCTTGACAGTGGATGCTCGAGACACATGACTGGTGATGAATCACAATTCATCACGCTTGATGCTAAGGATGGAGGATGGTCACCTTTGGAGATAATGGCAAAGGAAAGATCATCGGGATAGGTAACATTGGTATCACTCCCTCCAAATACATTGAGAATGTTTTATTAGTTAAAGGTTTAAAGCATAACTTACTTAGCATTAGTCAATTCTGTGATAAAGGGTATAAAGTAGTTTTTGAATCATCTGTTTGCATTGTGACTAGTCCTATTAACGATGGCATTAAATTTATAGGACATAGGCATGGCAATGTTTATATGGTAGATTTGAATGATTTAGCCAAATTAGACATGCAATGCCTAGTATCCTTAAATGCTAAAATTAATGAGACTAGTTGGCTGTGGCATCGTAGACTTGCACATATTAGCATGCATTCTCTTTCAAAATTAATTAAGAAAGATTTAGTTCTTGGTTTGCCAAAACTGAATTTTGAAAAGGATAGAATTTGTGATGCATGCCAATTAGGTAAACAAACTAGAGTTTCATTTAAATCCAAAAATACTGTTTCAACTTCTAGACCTTTAGAGCTCTTACACATGGACTTATTTGGACCAACTAGAACCACTAGTCTAGGAGGAAAACGATATGGCTTTGTAATTATAGATGATTACTCTCGTTTTACTTGGGTTTTCTTTTTGGCACACAAAAATGAAACTTTTCATATTTTCACTAAATTTTATCGAAAAGTCACTAATGAAAAAGGTTTTTCAATTCAAAATATTAGAAGTGATCATGAACTGAATTTGAAAATCAAGATTTTGAAAATTTTTATGATGAAAATAGAATTGGCCATAACTTCTCTGCTCCTAAGACACCCCAACAGAATGGGGTAGTTGAAAGGAAAAACAGAACCTTAGAAGAAATGGCCCGTACCATGCTTTGTGAAAGCAACCTTCCAAGATATTTTTGGGCGGAAGCAATTAACACAGCATGTTACATTTTAAATCATGCTTTAATTAGAAATTTTTAAAGAAAACCCCCTATGAACTTTGGAAAGGAAGAAAACCAAATATTGCATATTTTCATGTCTTTGGTTGCCGATGTTTTGTATTAAATAATGGCAAAGAAAAACTTGGTAAATTTGATGCAAAATCAGATGAAGCAATCTTTCTAGGTTACTCCTCCACTAGTAAAACATTTAGAGTTTTCAACAAAAGAACTTTAATAGTTGAGGAGTCCATACATGTTGTCTTTGATGAATCTAACGATCTTCCTTCAAGGAAGAATGAGGGTGTTGATGATGCAGATCCACTAATAGAAGGTTTGAAGGAGATCACTCTGAAAGATTCAGCAACTCCAGAAGACAAGGATCAAGAAGACGAACAAAATGAGAGAGGTGAAGAAACTCAAGAACAACCTCAAGGTACAAATGACCTACCCAAGGAATGGAGGTATGTTCACAACCATCCTAAGGAGTTAATTATTGGTGATCCTATGCATGGGGTAAAAACCGTTCTTCACTTAGAGATGTAGTTAATCATTGTGCTTTTGTATCTCAACTTGAACTAAAACTTTTGAAGAAGCTGAAAATGATCATAACTGGATTAATGCAATGCAAGAGGAACTTAATCAATTTGAAAGAAATAATGTTTAGACCTTAGTATCTAGACCTAAAAATTATTCAATAATTGGCACAAAATGGGTCTTTAGAAATAAATTAGATGAGCATGGAAATGTAATTAGAAATAAAGCAAGACTGGTTGCTAAGGGATATAATCAAGAAGAAGGAATTGATTTTGATGAAACCTTTGCACCTGTTGCTAGATTAGAAGCTATTAGACCTCTACTTGCATATGCTTGCTTTATGAAATTCAAGTTATTTCAAATGGATGTTAAAAGTGTATTTTTAAATGGATATATTGCTAAAGAAGTATATGTAGAACAACCCCCTGGATTTGAAAATCATGCTTTTCCTAATCATGTCTTTAGATTAAATAAAGCTTTATATGGATTAAAACAAGCACCTAGAGCATGGTATGAAAGGCTAAGCAAATTTCTACTAAATAATGGTTTTACAAGAGGTAATGTAGATACAACCCTATTTATTAAAAGAAATCAAAATGATATGCTAATTATACAAATTTATGTTGATGACATAATTTTTGGGTCTACTAATGAATCCTTTGTCAAGACTTTGCTAAGCTTATGCAGGGGGAGTTCGAGATGAGCATGATGGGAGAACTCACCTTCTTCCTCGGACTCCAAATCAAACAATCAAAAGAGAAATCTCCATCACCCAAAGCAAGTACATCAAGGAACTACTCAAAAGATTTGGAATGGAAACTGCAAACCAATTGGCACACCAATGAGTCCCTCATGTAAGCTTGACAAGGATGATGAAGGTAAATGTGTAGACTTAAAATACTATAGAGGTATGATCGGCTCATTATTATATTTAACTGCAAGTAGGCCTGATATCATGTTTAGTGTTTGTTTATGTGCTAGATATCAATCTAATCCTAAAGAATCTCATTTAAATGCTGTTAAAAGAATCCTTAGATACTTAAATGGTACTCAAACTCTAGGGTTATGGTACTCTAAGGACTCACAAATTAATTTATTAGGATATTCAGATGCTGATTTTGCTGGATGTAAATTAGATAGAAAAAGCACAAGTGGAACTTGTCAATTTCTTGGAGTTAACCTAATCTCATGGTTTAGCAAGAAACAAAATTTGGTGGCACTGTCTACGGCTGAGGCCGAATACATTACAGCCGGAAGCGGTTGTGCTCAAATCTTGTGGATTAAGCAATAACTCGAAGATTTGGAATCAAACTTAATGAAACACCAATAAGATGTGACAACACAAGTGCCATAAATCTATCTAAAAATCCAATTCAACACTCAAGATCCAAACATATTGAAATAAGACATCATTTTATAAGAGAACATGTTCAAAACAAAAATATTATTCTTGAATATGTTTGCACTGAAAGTCAATTAGCTGATATCTTTACAAAGGCCCTTAGTGAGGATAGATTCTGTGAAATTAGGAGAAATCTAGGAATTCTAGATCCATATGCCTAAATTTTCTCTCAATTTCCAAGAATTGATGTCAAATATTCTTAGAGCTCAATTTTCAACATCTATCCTGGTCCCAAAAGCTCAAGTTTATCATTCTAAAAACTTATCTTTGAGCAAAGCTCCTTCTCCCAAAATTTCAAATTTTTCTGGAATTTATTCATATTTTTTTTGATTTTTTGAACTTCATGAGTCGACCCCCATGAGTCGACTCAATGGCAAACTTGTAAATCCCACCAACTTCCAACGAGTTCAGTGTTTTTATACTGGATCCCTGTTTGTGAGATGACTCATCTTCTCATCGTCTTCCTTTCAAAAGCCGTCTTCTCCAATTCTTTTTGCTCCAAATCCAAGGATCCAATTCGAAGCAATTCTCCCTCCTCTCCACCAAAAATCGCCACCTTGAAAAGGAATTTTTTGTGCTTTCTCGCAGTGTTTGGCGCGGTTGGAACGTGCCCTAGCACTTCAACGATCTTCCAAAATCCACTTCTTTTCTCCACCAAAATCCTCTTCACTATCTTGTGATCCCTCCTCCACTCCTCCAAGTCTCATTGCCTGCTACTATATTGAATATGGCTCCGAAGATGAAACTTCCCCAAAGAAGAAAATCAATCCGTGAGCCTGAAGAAATTGTCTGAAAGAAAAGGCATGCTCAGTCTTCCACTGATCCCACTCCAGCTTCAGTATCTACTCAAGGTCTCCCTCAATCTCCCTAAGCCCCAGTAAGAATCCTCTTTCTGATAGAAAAGTTGAAACCGGAAGAATATAGATTTTCGGTTCTTTGAGAAAGAAGGTTTTACTTTTGCAAGTAAAATTAAAAATCAAGGATGGGAATTCTACTGCTCCCTTAAGGAAGTCACCTATGTTGACCTAGTTAGAGAATTCTACCAGAACCTACATTATGGAAATGGGTCAGTGACTTCAACAGTCAAGGGAATTGATATCTGCTTGGATTCTAGGATATTGGGAGAAATACTTCAGTTGCCTAGTGAAGGTTACTCTTATATGGAACTCCCAGTAAAAGAAGAGGGGATCAGAATTATTCTAGGAGAAACTTATTCAGGAAGTTTAAACAAATTGGAAGCAAAGATTTTGTCCATTGAGATGAGGATCCTGCATCAGATGGTAACAAAGCTCTTCTTTCCTAGGAGTGGTAGACATGATTTACTTTCCAACAGAGATGTTTGTATCATGTTTCATGTCATCACTCAGACCCCCCTGAACCTCCCTACACTTATGATAGAGGCCATGAGAGAAACTTTGAACAGATCCAAGGCACACTTGCCTTATGGTATGGCCCTTACTAGAGTATTTAGGAGGTTTGGAGTTAGCTGTGAAGGGGAGGCTTCTACTAAGCTCTCTCATGTGGACACTTTCAACCAACACACCCTGCACCGAATGGGATTTACAAAGACTGATGGTGGTTGGATCAAGGGATCTGAGGAGAGAACTGAAGAGAGAACTGAAGATAGAGCTGAAGACAGAACTGAAGGCAGAGTAGAAGAAGAAGGTCCATCATCTCCTGTCCATGACTTCAGGGCAGCATCACCAAATATCCAGTTCATTCCTGATACAGAGGCTGGTACTTCAGAGTTTACTAGGATGCCCACACCAGTGTATCAGCCAGAGAGCAGAGCACCTCAATCAGAGTTCAGACTGGCTGACGATCAGATCGAGCATATATCACAGCGTGTGGCTTCTTTGCTGTCTAGCCAGTGGAGTAGTACTTCTTTTGCACCTGGAGCCACCTCTTCTGATCAGACCATTACTCCCCACATCTTCACTGTGTTTTAGATGATACAGATCAGTCCATCCGGATCCAGCAGCTTGAGGACACAGTCTGGAGACTGACTGGCAGAGTTCTAGACTTGCAGGGGCAAGTCCTTGCATTGGCCCATCCTAAGCCACAGGAGTCAACTATTGAGGTCACAGACCTCACTGCAGAGGCTGGCAGGCTCAGAGGAGCACTGGAGGGTGGATATGAGTTATTGAGGAGAGAGATCCGAGGATCAAGTGAGCATGCATCCACTCAGTTCACTGCTCTACTTCAATCTGTTTTCAGAGCACTGAACGTACTTGATTCCATCAGACTCACCCTTTCTGTTCAGTCCTTAGCCTCTCAGCTTCTCAGCCTCCCAGTTCATCTCGCTCTCCTGCTCGTGCCAGAGGCAGACGGGGTAGAGGAGCACTTCTGATCCATCAGCTTCTCATACCATATCTGATGACTTCGATCCATGACTTGTCTTGATCATTATTAGATCCTAGGAGTTAGTGTTTTGTTCTAGGATCTGTATTTTGGGCCATGTATTGATAATTAGCTGGTTGATTATTATAATATGAACTATGTATTGAAACAATTATGATTTTAATGGAATCATCTTTTACTTATATTTCTACCTTTTGTAATGATGTTGATCATATTTTGGTTATATATATATTCTCCTTGTTGGAATATTGTCTTCTCTTTGTTGTTGTTTGCTGTTGATAATTGCTATATTAAGGGGAGCAAACATCTGTGATAAACTCTAAAGGGGAAGAAATTAAAAATGTTTCAGAAAAAGGAGAAGTTAACCATGTCTGATGATGTCAAAAAGGGAGAGAAATTAAACAAAAAAGCAACTCATTAAAAGCAAAACCTAAATTATGAGAAAAAGGGGGAGAAATTAAACAAAAAGCAACTCATCAAAAGTAAACCCTAAAAGCAAAACCCTAAATTATGAGAAATTTGGCATCAAACAGAAATTAAACAAAAGCAATTCAATTATGAGCAATTAAAGAAAAACACCCATCAAAAGCAAAACTACAAATTATGAGAAATTAATTGAAGAATTTAAAGAACAATATCAAAAGTACAATGCTAAGTACAATGCAATTATGTAACTTTTAAATTACTTCTTTACATATGCTCTGATTTACTTTAAAAATTTAAATATGCTCTGATATACTTCAAAATTCCAACTTACTCTGATACATCTTAAAATTTTTTTAACTTGCTCTGATACATCATAAATTTGTTCTGATACATTATAAAATTTTCTCTGATACATTGTAAAATTATTTTTCTTGCTCCGATACATTGCAAATTTATTTTTCTCTTGCTCTGATATATCTTAAACTCAAAATGAGCTAATACACTTTCAAAATCAACTCTTAAACATGCTTTGGCAACATAATTATTTTTTGTATCAAAAGCAATTAAAGCACATAATTAATTTTTGCTCTGATGCTAAAACTAAAATCAAATGAAATAGGCAAATTTTCAAAATACAACTTGCTCTGATAACAAAAACAAGTTTTCTGCTCTAACACCAAAATCAATATTCCAATGAGCATATCTTCAAATCTTTAAGAAGATGGACAAACTATTTTTATATATGATCATTTATATTACATGCCAAAAGAATCTTACTCTTTTCAAGCATATAAATGTATAATGCATTCTTTTGAAATTATTGATTCACATAAATGCTTTTGTTCAATGTTTTGTCATCATCAAAAAGGGGGAGATTGTTGCTCCTAGATTGATTTTGATGATTACAAAGCAGATTGAAGGATACAAATAATTTTAAATTGAAAAGTCCTTATGCTCTTCAGGGGAAAATCATAATTTCACTAAAATCCTAATTTGATAGTATCATTTGGTAGAACAAATGATTAGTAATCTATTGGTGAAAATTTTATATGTTTAGACTTATATTTTGAAGTTATGAAGGTTTGAAGTGCATGAGTCGACTCATGAGTCAACTCATGGCACTATGAGCTGATTGGCACGCAAAAATTCCCCTTGGCATGCTAGTTTTCTGGCTTGACACGACCTGTGAGTCGACTCATGAGTCGACCCACAAGGCATGAGTCGACTCATGAGTCGACCCCTGCTGATTTGAGCCAAGAATTCCAGAAACTCATCTCTGTCTTTGCAATAAAGTCGACTCATGAGTCGACTCCTGAAGCATGAGTCGACTCATGATCGACCCTGCGAGGAAAATATCAGCAACGGCTATTTTTTTGCCCGTTTTAATTGCCTTTTATGCTTCCTAAAATTGCTCTAACGGCTCTTATCTGCCTAATTGTTTTCTCTTGGTTCTTATTGCGTAAAAATGTTTCAAAGGTGAAAGAAATGCAGATCAAAAAAGGAGAGATCAAACCTATATACAAAAGGATCCAAAATCTACACGAGAAAGCCTGAGATCAACGAAATACCCAAAAGAAAAAGAGAGAGGATCCACAATATACAAGAGAGATTGTGAAAGAGAAAAGCAAGAGCATTCAAAGAGAGGATTTTTCAAGCCTATTGTTCAACCTTGATCAAGAGATCTTTCAAAGCCTTCAAGAAGTCTTCAATCAAAGATCATCCTCTTCTCAAGCATTCATTCAAGCGTTCATCCACCTTGAGAAAATCCAAAAGGGTTTCTTCATTTAAAGTAAAGTATTTTATATATTCGCTCATTTAAGGAGCTGTTATTGTATTAATTTGTGCTCTAAATTTTTTTACTCTTGTAAGTAGTATATTGTTCTTTTTGGAGGATTTCCAAAACAAGGAAGGTTGATCCGAACCTGAAATCGGAGTGTTTTGGTTAGCTTGTACCCGAGAAAACAAGTAGACTAGCTTGGGATAGCTATTGTCGGAGTTTCCGACGTTTTGTATTCGGGTTGAATACAAAGTATAGTGATTGAAATTCCCAAGTAGGAGCTTGGGGAGTGGATGTTAGGTGCAAGGTTGGCACCGAACCACTATAAATCCTTTGTGTTTGTTGTGTGCTTTATTGTTTCTCTTTATTTTCTTTATTATATCCTTGCATTCTTGCTTTAGGTAATTAATATTGAATTAAAGTCTTTGTTTTGTTCATCATAAGTAATTAATTAAGCCTAAAATTTTTAGAAACCCAATTCACCCCCCCCTCTTGGGTTGCATAGCTGGGCAACAGGCCCAGAGGGCCTTTGGGGCAGCCCGGTGGGTGAACGTAGAAGTCCATTGTCAGAGAAGTCCGGACGGCCGAGGGAGTTCAGAGAGGCACCACATACAAGGTCGGGAGACGGAAGAGCCCCGAAGGATCGATCTTTTACAAACTTCGGCCGGGAGGATATTTTATACCCAACAAATCATATTATCAATTAATTATTCTTCTAATTTACTAACCAATAGTAAATAATTTATTGCAATCTTTGCATAGAATTAATCATCAATCAAATTAATAATTAAACCCTCCAACAATTCACAATCATCAATTAGCTATTTGATCAAATAGATACTTCTATGTGTGTGATCCCACAAGTTCGAACCTAAACCGGTAGCACAAGAATAATTCTTGTACTAATTGATGTAACTATCTAACAATGGGACCCGACGTCCGGATAGGTCGAATATATGCCTAGCAACACTCTAGAACCCATATGGATATAGTTACCGTATAATTTATCTCTTTGATACTTGATGCTCAAAGATGACTTTGGGTTAAACTGTCAGCCCAAGTAAAGTGGTCCACATTGTGTCTCAATCTCAAAAATCCTGTGACTCCTCACTAGGACTATTTTGGCCAAAATTTTATTGAATTGAAACACAATGATGCATCATCTCCAGTTTTACTTGGAGCGGTGAATCCCATCTTGACTCGCACTCAAACTTTACAAGTATTAGACTGTACCCAAAAATCTTTCGTTACCAAATTAAAAATTCAGATAGTCCGACATCAAAGCATAGTGAGTTGCTTGCAAGTCACCGAGACAGCCTCAGGTCTGAGAGACACATATATCCATATCCCATCAGAGCAGTCCTTGACAGTAGAGTGCTCCAGAGGTGGTCACACTCTGTGAAATGTACTCCTATATATCACACATATACCATACTCATATCACCACACATCTTAGTTAAGAGGATAACCAACTAATATGACATACAACGATCTATACTCGATACAATTATCATCTTTGTGACAATTATATCATTTGATCGTGAGCAAGATTTAAGAACCACATGATAAATCTTTCTTTATCATTTTGGAAGTAGTTCTAAGGACTTCATCATAACATATGAGTTCTATTTTAAAAGATGTATTCCTTATGATAAATCTATCAGATAACATTTATCATTTTATAATTCATATACTTGTATGAAACACAATCATCTACAACCTAGATGATTGACTTTAAGACATATTTTCCAACAACTCTCACTTGGACTAAAGCCAATTAGATCGGTATCAAATATCCATCTTTCATTTTAAATCATTGAACTCTTTAAATCTGATTGCTTTAGTCAATGAGTTGGTCAAGTTCTCCTTTCGATCGATCTTTCTAAGGTCGGTTTTATTTTGATCTTATCAAAAAAGTTAATTGCAATGTAGAAAGTGTTTGGTTCATAGATGAAATATCAAGTCTTCAGCTTGAGCTATAGCTCCAGTACTGCTGTCAATACAGCAAACTGGACCATGAATGAAGGGTGCCTCTCCAAGCTCGTTAATAAACTTCTATAACCAAACAACTTCTTTACCAGCATCAAATGCTGCAAAGGACTCCATATCACAAATAAAATTTGCTACTGACTATTGCAAAGAACCTTTCCAGCATGTCGCTCTCCTTTTAGGATAAAAACATAATCTGACATAACTTTGTCATTTTGATTTGACTAAAAATTAGAATCAATATTTCATAGATTTTAAGTCAGACTCTCCATAAATGAGTCATTGGTCCTTAATATTTCATAAATACTTAAGGATGGTTCTCATAACCTTCCAAAATTTTATAGAGAATAGAGATGACAACCAAATTTTTACTCTTGGTAATGTAGGGATGTCATTCTCGATTAAGAGAATTTCATCTCAAACAATACAAAGAATAATTTTACAGAATGAATAATACATTTGTACATACAGGATTCTATTTCATTCACAATGAAACTATATGTTCAAAATGTATATTCCAACTTTGAAAAGTTTGATTCAATCCAAATGGATTTGAGGATTGCCACAAGAAAAACTTCTCATCATAGTCAACACTATAATTTTGATGAAATTCTTTGGCAATCAGACAGAATTAATAGGTCTCAATCTTTCCATCTGCACCTCTTATCCATCTAATATCCACTCACACCTTATGGGTCTTATCCCTTCAGGTAAACCAACAAATGTCCATACATCGTTGATCTTTATGGACTTCATTTCAGATTTAATAGCTCCAAGCCACTTCTCAAAGTTAAATCCTTGTAGATCATCCATATGGAAAATCAAATCTTTATTTCGAACTTAAAAATTGAAGTATCTATTTGGCTGATACGGTACTCTACCATATCTACTTAAGGATGCCTTTACATCAGGCTCTAGATTTGATCCAATCAACTTTGATTCTATTGGTTTGTGTCAGAGTTGGTTCCTCTACCTATCAAGCTTCACCAAGAATGCTTTTAACGGATTAGTTCCTTCACCAAGGAACTTCTATTCCAAAAAAAATGCCTTAAGATTCATCAACATCTCATGTCCATCTGAAAGATAGAAGAAATATTCTTAAAATAATATTTATCAGATCAAGATCTAAGCTAGTCGGTTTGTAAATATTTCACATAAACTTGACACTCCAAACCTAAGGTAAGAGAGCATCAAATTACCTAAGTCCATATCTCATATGGAGTTTTGGTGATCGATTTGCTTGGAACATTCTCGAGCACATATCAAGTAATCTCTAAAACATAACCTCAGGCAGACTAGCAAATCTCACAATGGATCAAACCATGCCTAATATAGTTCAATTCTCCTTTTTCAGATATCTTTTTAAATAGTGATGTCCTAGGAGAGGTCTATTAAGAGATAATCTAATTTTCTCTAAGATATATCAAAACTTACTGTAAAGGTATTCACTTCATCAGTCAAATCGATGAATTCTAATACTCTTTACAGTTCGTTTTTCTACCTTATTATGAAATCATTTGAACATTTCAATTAATTTGAATTTATGCTTCATAAGCAAGATGCACCCATGTCAAGATAGGTCGTCAGAGATTTAATGAAGTAGTAAAGCTCTCTTCTGGCACTTACGTTCATGAGTGCAAATACATCAATATGTATCAAACTCAGAATATCACTGGCTCATTCATTCATTCTAATAAAAGATGAATAAGTCAACTATACCAAAAGCAGGCTTCAATGACATTGTCTAATCTAGGGTGCTAGTTAGATGTGTACTTTATACTAATAGGCTATAGTAATGAGTTTATGTCATTTTCAATTGTCCACTCATTATTGTAGTATCATTCACAATAATATTACAATAATTATACTTATTGACACCATCAATAAGATTGGACAATAGTGATAATCACTTAAAATGATATCTTCAGGATTGAGAACAAGCTCGATGATTCCTAATGTTAAGACTGGAACAGACTTCCATGTCTTGCATTCAGGACTCTCTTACCGTTTTCAAATCTTATACTATCCTGAAGTTTTTTGTAACTATTTCCAAACATGATTTATACTGTCAGTATCCTATACCCTGATAGTAGGATTACAAATAGAGAAACTTCAAAGAGTTATCATATAACATCTTGACCAGCAATAATTTATTGATTTCTCTTTTAAACCTGTTTGGGTTAGCTTGAGACTTCTTAATTAATTCTCTCAAAAACTATATTCAACTTCTGATATTGGCTATTGAAGTTAGGGCTGATAATATTTTCATTGTCTAGCAGTTAAGAAATGACTATTTTTCAGTCATTTTTGAAAAGAGAACAATTGACCTATTAGTATATAAATTATTTTAATCCTAAAGATTTGAACTTTAGTCTAAAATTTTTTTCACTATTTTATACGAATTAGTAGCCTCTACCTCTAATTCAAGGAATTATTTTAATTTTTTAGCAGGTGCTAGAATCCACACAGACTATATTTAGGTCCAAGTGTGGCTCGACCAATCCTAGTACATCTATGAGTAGGTTCATAATCAATTATTTCTTCAAATAATTTCTAGCAATCAGATTTTACCCAAGCATCCCTTCAGCAGGCGTGTGGCACCTCCACTGAAAATTCTAGTTAGGTCTAACCATTAACATGACAACATCAAGTGCATCTAACAAAATGGATGTTCAGACTTGAGTATAGCTCGATCAATCTGAGCATTGATCTAAAGGTACAACAAGATGGTCATATAATAGATGATAATTTCAATACATAATAGACAACAGGCGTGTAGCACCTTCAATGCCTATTTGAAATATTGGATTCATTATCACACACCTTAATGGAGGCTATGATCTAGTTATCCTCATAATTAGCTCATTTTATGGACCTAATAATTTAGAAGATTTGGTTAATATATTTTAGAAGACATCGATCGACCTACAAGTCATAATCCTCCCACTGACTTCATTAAGTCATGAAAAAGACTAGTGACTAGTGGGTCTAATCGGCATGTCGTAGATCCTCCATTGACTTTATCAAGTCATGAAAAAGAAAAGAGACAAGTCAGTTCAGGGCACCTAAATTAGTCATACTGATTAATCTTAACAACATGGGTCAACTCAAGTCACTTAACGATTTAATCATCTTAATGACTCGGGCTCAACCTTTGAGCCTCAATCCAGGTCCATTTGGTTAAATCAAAAATATAGACTCAATCAACTATAACTATTATTTTTGATCTAGAGTACCCTTGATCTAATCTAAATCAACTATTGGTTAGATTGGATCAACTACTCTTTTTAGTCCATTAAGTCTTTGATTCTAGCCTTAGGTCTAACCCAATTAAAAGGACCTGATTTGAGCTGATCCATGCCCCATGTTTTATGCAATGTCATTAGATTTTTTATCATAATTCTAGATCTAAAATATATTTCTTAATTCTTAATTAAGTATAGCATCAACATGGGTTAAGGTTATGAAATAATTTTTATGTAAACCTTTTAACATTAAATCATAAAATCTTTTAGATCAAATCTAAAGTTTCATGATTTCCAATCAAAGTAATTTTGATTAATCAAAATTAGATGTAACTAGTTTCTTTGCAACTTGTATCACATACAACAATACCTAAGATTTTAAGATTTAGGATTTTGCAAGAAAGTAAGTTTTTCTCTTTTCACTTTCTTCTTCATGGGACCTCACAGTGGCATCCCTACATGCCATAAAGAGCACCCCATTGAATGAAAAGAGAGGGTCATGTAACCCTATTTGCTCCTATGACTAAACGATCTGGTGATTATCTAATCAAGTACTTGGCTACTCAGAACATCTAATCTAATTCTTATATTATATATGCAAAAATTTAGATCAAATCTAAAATTATATTAGATTTGATTTTATATTTACATTAGATCATATCTTAAAATCAGATCATAACACATCTCATGTATTGCTAAATCTAGATTTCAACTCTATATGCATATATGTTTTATGTCATAATGAACCTTCACTCTGATACTATTTGATCAATTACTAACATGGTCCATTATCAATGATTTCTAATCTTAGATATAATCTAATTAAATGGACTTGACTCGAGCTAACCCATTAACCCATGAATTATAAAATTGATGCCTTAGATCTTTGATTCTCAAATCTAGATCACTTAATTCTTAATTAAGTTTTGGGACTGACATGGGTTGGAGTTTGGCATTTGAAAAAATTTTTAATTTTAATAAAATATTTTATAAACAATCATCTAATGATCAAAATCCTAATTTTATATCTAAGATATATTATTTCAGATCTAAAATAAAATTTTAAAATCTTTTCGTTGTTCATCTTCATGAAAAATAATCATGTAGCACCCCTACACACCATAAGAGATCTCCATCGAATGGATAAAAGAGGGCCATGAAATCCTGATTTCTCCTATGACTGGACGGCAATGACGATCTACCCAATCCAATTACCAAACTACTTGGATATTAATTTAATTATTTAGATCTAATTTAAATAATTAAAATCAAATCAATATCAGATTTATGAAAAAAATTTATGTCATAAAAAACCAAAGCTCTGATACCATTGTTGGGAAACAGACAATTCAAAGCATGTAATTTTTAAAATTTTATAGTAGAAGCAGTAGATTAAACTATTTAATCTCCTACACATACTTTAGATTAGATCTAAACTATATTTCTAAGGATCTATGACATGAAAATAATGCATAAAAAATTTGATTTAACATAAAAGACTGCATCGATCGTATCGATGCCCTGAATCAGATCTAATGGTTAGATCTAACTTGATGAGTCAGAACTCATTACTTGATCATAGGTCGATGA